>NC_044319.2:37573523-37733523 GCF_007474595.2 Lynx canadensis
TTTCTACAAATCTTGTTGGAACTAAATATAGCATATGCTTTTATAGCTTGACAAATATAATCTGCTAAATGTATTAGATGCTCGCTATTACACAAGAATTGGACTAAATAATGAAGTATAAGTATGGCCCTTAATTTTAAAAACCCCCAAAGACTCCGAGTTTGAGTCTTTTAAGAAAGCGGTTTCTTCTTTCTCTGGCGAGGTTGAAAGAACACGCTTTGGTGTTACGCTGAATCTGTTGCCACCTTGACAATGAATTAAGTATTATGCGATTTGAAAATTATCTCTTCATAAATGCCATCAGATTTATTGAAAATTCCAGAGAATGTGCTGAGGGTAAAAACTAATTAATACAAAATCTTGATCAATAAGGCATATAGTAAAGCACAGCTTTTAGTGTTACCACATACTTTCTTGCTTTAGGATGCATATTAACATATACTGAATTTGGACTGACATTACCAACAGTAAAAAATCATTTCCTCCAAGGGAGGATATTTTAAAGAGATTAATGGTCTGGCTGGTAATGTTTTGGTGTGTTTGTGAGATCAAACAGTAGTTTGGGATAAACAAATTCTGTGATGGAAAACTATTGTCATTTCATTAACTGATTATTTGACAAAATACAGCTGTATATTATAAGAGTGTAATGTAAGTGTAGAAAAATCCACAACACCGACTAGAACTAAAATGTTTCAGGCTCTATGAGTGTGACTGCTACATGTGATACGCCTTTTTAAAAATAAAGCTATAACCCACCTGGTATATATATAGACCCAGTATATATATATATATATATATATATATATATATATATATAAAACTTTCCACATGTCCCTTTCCTTTCTATCCTAAGTTGCCTTCTGTGTGTTTTGTTGTTGTTGTTGTCATAAAGGGTAGAAATTGGGAAGGAATTGAATGTTCATTTCTTTGTTCTTTACGTTGCCTTCATTTGTAACTTATAAGTGTGAATCCATCCCTGGGATACAGCAAATAACTTGTATTGAATACGTGTATACATCAAAGATTTTGCTTCAACTCTCAGCATATCTCTGCACCTCAATTTGGTTGACTCTCTTGTCATCAGATCCACAGTCCTCACTGGGGGTTACATGAATGGTCTAAATGGTCTCTCTCACTTTGTCTCCTACTTCTCTTCTCCTTGCTCACTCTGCCCTAGTCACTTGTGTCTCCTTGTCATTAATAGAGCATGTCAAATATGAATTAGCCTCAGGACCTTTGTGCAGGCTGTTCTTGCTCTCTGGAATGTTGGACCATCAGTTATTCCCATGGCTTATTTTTCTCAGTTCCTTCATGTGTCTTGTCAAAGGTTACCCTCTTAGTAAGGCCTTCCCTCACTACTCTCTCTAAAATAGTGCCCGGATCTCTCTGCACACTTACTGTGTTTTATTTTGCTTAATTGCATATGTCACCATAGGAAGTTAGGCTAGATATTAATGCAGCTATTGATAAATAGATAATGAATACCTGATAGATACCAGGCCCACACTAGGCCCATACTAAGATGGGCCTAGGGTCTTGGGATGTAGCGGAGAATAAAGTAGACAAAAGCCCCTGCCTTTGTGGAGTTTATATTTGAGTAAGGCAAAACTAGGCAAATAAATTATATATATATATATATATATATATATAGATATATAGATATATATAGATATAGATATAGATATAGATATGTGTGTGTGTGTGTATATATATATATATATATATATATGGTATGTTAGCAATAAGGAATCATTAATTTTAAAAATAGAGGAGGAAAGGGAATTGAACTACTGGACAAGAGTGGGATTGAAATGTAAAGCAGGTGGACAGTGAAAGTGATTTGTAAATAAGAACCTGAATGCTGGGATGAAGCTAGCCCTTAAGACAGCTGCAGAAAGGAAACCCCAGGCCGAAGAAAGAACACTCTGGGCTGGAGGAAGATAAGGGCAGGAATAGTTTTCAGTGGATTATCTCTCCTCTGGAGTGGCAGCTTTATTAGGGCAGGGCTTCTCTCTGTGTGGTTCCCTGCCAAACCCCCAAAGCCTAGAACAGAAAGCTATAACTAAGCATGTTTGAATGGATTAGCTAACTGCTCTCTGTTTGCAAATGAGAAATCCAGGGCACAGCAGTTAAGTAACCTGCCCAAAGTACCCAGGTGGATTAAGAGTCGAACCAAAAACAAACAAACAACAACAACAACAAAAAAAAAACAACAACAAAACCCCCTAACCCTACGGTCTATGTGCTAACTACTGTCTTCTGCTGCTATAACCCAGTTCTCTTTGAAAGTTAGAAAGTCTAAGTGGCACGTAGATTAAATGGCTGAACTTGGAACCATAAAAGACTATGAAAAGAAAGAAAGGAACTATTTGGATTACCTATTCATTTCCAATTTTAAATTTAGACTCAGAAAGATTAACACTTTTCTCAAGGTTAATTCCAGAATTGTCTGAATTGGAGGCAGTTGTGATCACCACTGAAGAGATTGGCAAGGGACCAGTAGGTAGTCTCGGCCATATCATTCATTAGTGTGTGATCTGGGGCAGTATCCTCTCACTGTGTCTCAGTTTCCTCAGCTGCAAAATGGAACAGCTGGGCTAGAAAGTCCCTAAATGCTTTTCTGTTTTAATGTTCTCTTTTCTCTAAGTATAAAGTCCCTGAAAATGCTCTGGGAAGTTTTGAACAATTCTTGTTCACTAAGAGGTGAGTAGAAATTACCTGCAAAGAAAAGTTTACAAACAGAGGCATTCCAAAAGTTTTGAAGAGTTTTGAAGAGAAGGCAACAGGGTTTAACAATTTATGTGTTAGGGAAATAGTGTACAGATATTAGGCCAATATGGCTGGATCACAGGGTGAGGACAGAGGTCAAGAGGATGTTTGAAGATGCTCAGTTTATGAGTATGAAGAGCTTTCAGCATCTTAATAAGGAGTTTGGACCCTATTTTACAGGTAGTTGAATGTACGGGCAGTTTCTACACAGAATTGCCAGCGTTGTTGTATATATTTCCATATGACCACTGGTACATCTACATTATGGGCTACAGCAACAATTACTATTTGTGTGTGTGTGTGTTTGTGTGTGCTAAGATGCTTTCTTTGACATGAATTGTTTCAAGATGAGGACAAGGAAGAGACTGAGCTTTAAAAAGTGAATACATTTCACAGATGTTAAAATACCATTAGAAGACCTTCCTTCCTCCCTTCTTTCTTTCCTGCACCAGGTCGTTGTAAACTGTGAGTCATATGGTCCATGCTCTCATGTAGCTTATCACAGAGTGGAGGACAACATTAAATAAGCAACACAGAAACTTACACCCCAAATCACCTTATAGTGTAGAGAGTGTACAACTTAAAGGAATCATTCTAAATTGAAAAGATCAATTTTTGAATTTTCAAGTGGCATTATGTATATGAGAATGGTAATTATAAAAAAAAAGGGTTGCAAGTTTCCCTTCTGTGGTTGGTTCAGTGGTCAAGAAATTAAGGAACAATGAAAACTGCTTCCAGAGAGCCCCCCACCACCATGTTATTTTCCCCTCCCTTCCTTTCCCCTACGTCCTCCTCTTCCTTACTCCTTGTTATGCTTCACAACAGCCATCTGTGTGAAAAGCTCAAAAGCTGCCTTTACAGGCTATGTGATTTGCCAGTATTTGCACAGTATTGCATTTCTTGATGACTCACATGTTGGATACCCCATGTGCGCCCTTCACTTGTAACCGGAGATCGTGTTTGTCTCCTGGAGTTGTTGTATATAATTCACATGGCCATTAGCACATTAGTACATCTACAGTATAGGCCAATACAAAATTAATATGTATTTTTCAGCAATAGCTTGTAAAATACACCTAAGAAAGTTTAGTAGAAATCCATTTCTGGACAGATAAATCAAAAAGAAAAGAATACATATAACACAGATACAAAAAAAAAAAAAGCATAGGTACGCTGGACTTTGATTGTATTAGAAAATTCCAGCCACTTTCATATCTAAGTAGTTAACACATATTGAATCAATAAAGCCTAAGCCAAACCAAGTTATCACCATGAAGAGTGACCAAGTTCTAGAAATTACTACAGTGCTTACTAATTAATACACTGGGTCCAGAAAATGGCATTCATGTATATCTTAGTCATTGTTTCTGAGAAAAAAGGGATTGTTGCACTGATGGTTTTGATGCGTTTATGTGTATATCACATGTATCTATATTTCTGTAACATACTTTGTATATATTTTTTAAACAGTATTATTGCCTTGCTTTAAGTAGTGAGCTTTATAGAAGTAAACTAATAGGTCATCTGTAAACTTTATGTTCCCCTTCCCAGTAGATCCTGATATTTCCTAAGCAGTGACCACAGAAACCCCCCCATTAGTTCCCCATATTATTTCCCTTTCTCTGCCTTCTTGACTACCATCCATATTTTGTTTTAATTAATGTCTTCTTTTACTCATCTGTCCATATATATATATATATATATACACACACACATATATATATACACACACATATATATATATATGTATATGTATATATATATATATATGTATATGTATATATTTAGAATATGCCACACCTTCAAATTGCTCAAAGTTGGAAACACATTCTGGGTTTCATTTTTTGTGTACCTTTGTACAGCGAATATTTGGAAAGGACTGAAGGAGTACCATTATAAAGGAAGGGCCACTTCACAAACTTGAAAACAAATGGAGTTGAGTAAAGTATCTCCTGGGGATCAGAACCTACCTCTTCCAACCATGCATAACCATATTAGCTGTCGATGGCAGGCTTTTTGTAAAGTTGATGTCTGGAAGACAACTATTTATACTTTGTGTGGGAAAAAATCTATTTAAATGGGGAAAAACAAGAACACATAACTATTCTCCTTTGGAAATTAAATGTGTTATACAAATATTTCAGAATGTTTGTATTTTTAAAGTAGTGTCTATATTGACAGTGTAAACAGAGGTATGTTTCCATCTTTCTCTAGTATATCTACTTTGCTTGCATCTGAAAACATTTTAATATGATTACCAACCATCTCTTACCAACAAAATATTTTTTTTCCTTTCCTTGATTTTAGTTTTAAGTAATCATTAAGACCTGTTCTGTTTTATGCTAATGAAATCAAAATGTGGAGGAAGTGAAATCAATTGGATAAAAGTAGAGATTACTTTAATAATTCATTAAATAATAATAATTCGGGGCGCCTGGGTGGCTCAGTTGGTTGAGCGTCCGACTTTAGCTCAGGTCATGATCTCACAGCTCATAAGTTCGAGCCCTGCGTTGGGCTCTGTGCTGACAGCTCAGAGCCTGGAGCCTGCTTCGGATTCTGTGTCTCCCTCTCTCTCTGCCCCTAACCCACTCACATTCTGTCTCTGTCTCTCTCAAAAATAAATAAACATTAAAAAAATTTTTTAAACATAATAATAATAATAATAATACATTCTCCAGGAAAGAGGGGCCATGTGAACTTTGACTTGTTATAGCATAGGCATTACTGTTAGGATTCATATACAGATGTCTCTAGGTGGAAATGAAACCCAGCAGTGGGAGAGGTAATAACGAACACACTTGTAATAAGATGATGAAATATCTGTTTTCTTAATAGAAACCTAAGAGGGTTTGGGTCTGGATTCAGGAAAAAAAAAAGCACTTCATTCATATAGTTTTGTATTTTAACATTTACAATGAGCTTCTCTCCCTTCTTTTTGAAAAGACGTTACAATGAAAAGGACACAGATATTTTGATAAAATGACTAGAGGGGGAATTTTTAGGCTATATAAAAAGAAGGTAAATTCATTACATTTGTACTTCTTCATTTGCATATGAATGTGTGGAAATTATAGCCCAGTTCTTTGACAAAAAACTGGATTAACTCAAAATAATGAGTAAGGACCTTTAGGGGATACCTCCCTCCCTGTGTGTTAATGCACAAATAACATTTCTATTTACTAAAATTCAAAGATAGCGAAGTTACAAATAGTTCTAGCAGTAATCACTGATTTTTTCCATGGATTAAAAACTAGCACATGGGAAGATCCTGAATAGTGTCAGTTATACAGAGTTACCTGTGAAGACAAGTTTTGTGGGAACCCTTTGAAGGATCCAGTTTTGAAACACCTATCATATCAGCTCAGGACTAGTAGGATTTGCATCAAAGCTTAAAAGTATTTTTAATACTACCAAAGCATAAATGTACCCTAAATTTATATTTAATAAAATTTCTCACAGTAATTCTTCCTAAGTGTGATGAAATAAAAGTCCAGATAATGCCTGGGTGGGCTCAGTCTGTTGGGCATCTAACTCTTGGTTTAAGCTCAGGTCATAATCTCGCAGTTTGTGAGTTTGAGCCTTGTGTCAGGCTCTGCACTGACAGTGTGGAGCCTGTTTGGGATTCTCTCTCTCTCCCTCTATCTCTCTGCTCCTCCCTGCTCACTCACTGTCTCTCTCTCTCTCTCTCTCTCTCAAAATAAACAAATAAATGTGAAAAACAAATTCATACAATGGACCTTAACCAACAAATCTGGGGCACCTGGGTGTCTGAGTCTGTTAAGCGTTTGACTTCGGCACAGGTCATGATCTCATGGTTCGTGAGTTTGAGCCCTGCATCAGGCTCTGTGCTGGCAGTGTGGAGCCTGCTTGGGATTCTCTCTTTCTCTCTCTCTCTTGCTCTCTCTCTGATCCTCCCATGCTTGTGCTCTCTCTGTCTCTCAAAATAAATAAATAAACTAAAAAAAAAAAAAAAAAACCTCAACAAATCTAAAATAAGATGCTCCTTCCACTGAAAAGTAGTATGGCATAGGACAAGTTACATACTTTGCCTATTTTTAAAAATGTATATTTAAGGTAGGTGGCCCAGACTTTAACTTTTGGGATATAATACGTTAATTTCAACAAAAACTAATGCCAGTCATGGGCTGCATAGGTTAAGGGGGTGGAGAAAGAAATGTAAAGGATGGAACAGAAGACCTTTTTGCTGTATCACCTATCAGCTATGAAATCTTAAACAAATGATTTAATCTCTCAGAGCTCCGTTCCTCAAGAGAAAATGAATAGCTCTCAACTTCCCAATGGACTTCATGGTATTGTGGTGAGCATTAGCTTAGCTAAGGGAAGACAGAATCTATAACGGTTAAAACGGGCTTTGGTACTAAGAAGACCAAGTTTGAACTTTGACTTTTGCCACTTGCTAATTGAAGAACCTTTCAAAATCTCAGTTTCCCCTTCTATAAAATGGGTATAAAAAAGTTGAGCCAGAATGACTAGTTATATGTTTCTCTATTATCTATCTATTTATCTACCCACTATCTATTTTTCTACCTATCTACCTATGTACCTATCTATCATCTATCAATCTTTCTATCTACATATGTACTCATCTACCAAGTAATCATCACATTGTGAGTGCTGGCAAATATTAATAAAGTATAAGAAAGCATTTTGCAGATTAGTATTCCATTATTAATGTAAGTAGCATGCGAAAGACCAAAAGGTAGGAGCAACCTACTGTCCATCAGTAGATGGATGAATTAACAAAATGTGGTGTGTACATACAGTGGAATATTATTCAGCTTTAAAAGGTGAGGAGGTTCTGTTATAACACTGATGAACCTTGAATATGCTAAGTAAAATAAGTCAATCACAGAAGGACAAACACATATGATTCCACTTGCGGTACCTGGAGTAGTCAAATTCACACAGACAGAGTAGAATGGCGATTGACAGGGCTGGGGGAGGATGGCATGGAGGGTTGTTGTTTAATGGGTATAGAGTTTCAGTTTAGGAGGATGAAAAAAGTTCTGGAAATGGACAGTGGTGATGGCTGCTCAATGATGGGAATGCATTTGATGCCACTGAAATGTACACTTAAATGTCATCTAAGTTTTACGTTATATACATTTTACGCCATAAGGTATCTCCCATCTATTAACTGTCTATATATTTTTTATATTTTTTAACGTTTATTTATTATTGAGAGACAGAGAGACACAGAAAGTGAGCAGGGGAGGAGCAGAGAGAGGGGAAGACACAGAATCGGAAGCAGGACTCCAGGCTCTGAGCTGTCAGCACAGAGCCTGACGCGGGGCTTGAATTCACAGACTACAGGATCATGACCTGAGCTGTAGTCAGTCGCTTAACCAACTGAGCCACCCAGGCACCCCTAACTGTCTGTATAGTTTTCTGCCTCCTTATACTTAGAATTATAATCACATTCTTCAGTTTTTGGTGTGTATTCAGTATTTCCAAAAATAATTTGAATGGGATGTGGAAAGGGGAGTATAATTGATCATTTTTGCTTTGATTGAATCATCTCATTCTAATCCCCATTTTCTGAGTTTAAAATAAATTAATTTAATCCATATTAAGATAATCAAAATGGCTTTTGGATTTGCTTCCTCTTCTAGATAATGGATTTGGACTAGAATAATTGATTGATTAGCAAGGCAGGCATTTTATAGAACACCCAAATAGCTACCTATGAATGAAACTGATGCCTATACATAAAGAGTATTCATACAAAGTACAGCCAAGTATCATAATATTCTCTATATACACTCATCAGTGTAAAACTTTTAAGTTTTACTTTTCACATACGCCTTTGCTCTATCCAAAAGTTTTAAGACTCAGAAATTTCTATTCTTGTCTATTAGAACATTTCTTGCCCATGTGCAACAAAGGACGTATACACAGATATTTATGGCAACAGCATATACAATTGAAAAGCAGACAGTAACTCAAATGTCAAAGAAGAGAATAGAGAAATAAATTGAGGGTATTTGCATAATTGAATACTATACAGCAGTGAAGTAAACAAACATATAATTATATGCAACAATGTAGATTACCCTTAACAACATAATTTTAAGTGAAAAAAGCTAGTTCTATGAACATTTTCTATAGAAAATGTTGTCATTTTTGCAAAGTTTTAAACAAGCACAATTATCTTACATATATGAAAAGATAATAACAAAACAAGCCACAAAAGTGGCAAAGCCATTGTAGGAATATGTGTAGGTTACACTGCATACTTCAAAGGACGTCATTCATATCAGGCCCAGATGGATATGAAAGTACACATCTTGCATATTTGTAAAGTACACATTTTGTACAACTGTATACAATGGCCTTGATAACTGTAACTTCCGGGGAAGAAGGGAGAGAGAATACTGCTTGTACTGTTCTAGTTTGGGTACCGTTCTAGTTCTTTAATTGGGTAGTAGATTTATAGGTATTCATTATGTTGCATATAATTTTTTGTATTTATCAATTAATAGACTCCCAGAATAATTCTAGGATATATCTTGGGTTTCAGAGTAGAAGAGAATGGGGATATAAAGTCAACTGTTTTCCATACATGGAAACATTTTTATTTTACTCTTTTCTTTCACCCCTAAAAATCACTATTTTTTGCTACCTGAGAAAAAATACATATTTTAAATCAAAATATTGTACCAAATGACTCCATTTAGCCTACACCAAATTCTGAAAATAAAATGCTTGTCCAGAGTTCTTGTCAAATGTCAGCTAAGCGTAGAGACATCCATTCCTGATTCCGTGAAAAAGTGATGTATTACTTTGTCCCATGCTCAGTAAGCATCTTGTGCAATTCCTCATGTAAGTAAAATATGGAAGCATCTGTGGCATTTCCAGGTTGGGAAAGAGACCTAACTCTTCAAACCTCTTGTATGTCTGGTGATTCCCTTAATTCCTACTCAATATGCAGCAGATAGCATACGCTTCTGTGATTTTCCACATGAAAAAAATATTAGCAATAAAAGTTCAAAATTGTTTGGAAACCTCAGAATCAATTTATTTCTGTAAATATATAAAATATTGTATAGCATTAATTAAGGTATAAGATAATTGATTACATATTCCTGCTATCTTTTTAATAAAATTCTTAAAATTTTTATATTTTTGAGAAAAAAATTACTGTTTTTGTAGAAAATGTAACATTTTATTTACCTGTCAGCAGGAATATTCTAAGTGAAATAGTCATTTGCAGAAAGTTTTGATTATTAATAACTATAATAAACATTACCTTAAAGCTACACATTCAAAACTTGTCTCTCCAGTGACATTTGAAACACCATCTATATTGTGTGCTACACAAAAATTCAGACAACAGCTCCTTTCATTTATATATAATAGTCACTCTATTATATTTTAGCTTAACATAAAATACTTTGCTTTAAGAAAAAAATATTTTAGCTATTATTCTCTAATGGACCCTCATTCTTTATTTTCATTTAATATTTGTATATAGTAAACCATATATCATTTCACATGTAAGATTAAAACCCTAAAAACAAACAACCAAAAAATATGGTGAGGGGTTATCATAATAAAAAGGAAGAAAAAAGTTACAAATTGGTCTAAATTAATTAAATTAAAATAACATAAACCAAAGTATGCCTTTTATCTAGCTTGATTAGGTCAACTCATAAACCCAGTTTAAAAAACAATTTGCTCAATTTTTCTAGCAAAAGAGAAAAATGAGGACAAGTACAGTATAGGAGAATTTTTAAATGAGACATACTGACAGATTATAATATGGTGTCTCATCAGATGACGTGGTGTTTTGACTGCTTGACTGCAGAAGGGCTATAATTTAAATGCCATTAAAGACACATAAGCTCTAGCATGGAGACAGGAATACTGTAAAATTTTTGGGTCTGTAGTCACAATGCAGATAAAATTGTTCCTTTGATCTTTCAATGCCAAAGTCTGCTGTCCAGAAGGGAAATGTCTTTGTGCTTCTGTCTTAAGCTAAGACAGATTTCATTTTCCATCTAAGTCATTTTGTTAACACCACATAAAAAGTAAAGTGTATTTTATCAGCAGAGCTCAGTTTTCTTTCATTGTTATTTTAGGTTACTTTATGACTATGTAGGGCTCAAAAAATGTGCTCAAAATACACACATCTGGGTTTAAAGTGACTAGACTCTAATTCCAAATGTCTTGATGTGTACAGTTTACTGGCAATTGTATCTTAGGAATTAAGTACATTGTAGTTTCTTCTATACATTTTTCTTCTTAAAGAGTAAGGACATATTTTGCATATAAGACTCAGCAGAACATAAACACACGTTTGACCTCCATGAGGAAAATCAGTAGCTAATAATCTACAACAAAATTTATGCTACAGTCATTTGCAAAATCACAGTGAATTCTCTGCTGAGTAAGACTCTTAATTATTGTAAAACTTGTGATATGTTAACAATTTGGGGGGCTTTAATGTGTATGTTACATTTTAAGGGAAAGTATGATGTGGGAGATTTTCATAATAGATTCATTGTATCTTATTCTTTGGAAAATCTGACAAAAGTAATCACTCATTGTGATTTGTACATAGTCTTGGTAGCTCATTGTAAATAAATTCATGTCAAAAATAAATATTATTTTTAGACCACAATGTGCCAGTGATAGTTCCCAGAACCTAAAGTAAACTTTAGGTCTTAAGTATTTATATTTTGGTTTTCTTTTTATTTTAAATAATGAGAAATAATTAATTAAAAATAGATATTTTTGCCCAGAAGCAGGTGTGTGGCTCAATCCAACTTCAGCTCAGGTCACCTTCCTGCGGTTGGTGAGTTCAATCCTGCGTCGGGCTCTGTGCTGAAAGCTCAGAGCCTGGAGGCTGCTTCTGATTCTGTGTCTCCTTCTCTCCCTGCCCCTCCCCTGCTCACACTCTGTCTCTCTTTCTCTCTCAAAAGTGAATAAACATTAAAAGAAACTTAAAAAAGAGTATTTTTGCCAAGATTGAATCTAATATTACATAAATGTCATTTTTTTTTCTATTTTCTATTCTCATGCTTAGGAACTATTTCCAGTTTCTCTTCTGGGTGAAAATTTTGGGATGATTGAAGCAGATTTTTAGTGGTCAAAAAAATCACATTTTTATGCTGTCAAATTTATACCATCCTGACAATAAACCACTAAAATCTTGATAATCAACTACTAAAGTCAGGTTTGATATAGTTTAAAGGTGAAGCATCTTATGCATAAATAGTGATTCTTTTATTTATTTCTTCCTTGATACCTTTTGTTATATCGTGACATAACAAAATTCTAGAAGTCAACTTTTTGATTGACAGGTTTTTTTTTTAGAAAAATAGAAGTTATTTTAAAAATGAAAGAAAAAGGAAAAATCGTATTCAGTGCTATTTCTGGCGCAAATCATGCTCCAAGTAAAACAATTCAAATGCATCAGGCTTTTCTGCAAAACATCCGTCAACAAGCAAACAAAATAAAAAACAAAGCCTATAATTGAACTCTTCATTAATGCTGTTCTAAATATTTCAGAGAGTGGTTTGCATTCAGCAGAAATGGGGGCTTCTTTTGTCCACACTGTCCCAGTGTGAGGACTAGTGGAGAGGTTTCTGTTGAAAAGTCATTGCGTAGCTTTTCTTGTTGCCCACCGGGGGCATATTATTAGTACAGACTCTAGAGTGTAACCTCCCTGAGAGAGTACCCCATGCACTCTTTTCTGTGTCTCCCCCAGAGCTCAATATGGCTGTCAGATGACAGATCCCCACCTGCTAGCTGGTGCACCCGCATGCCTCTTTTGTGTAGATGGATTCCTTGACGATGAAAAGTACATCACTATTTTACCCAAAGCCCTGCAAAACATAAATGGTGTGTAAACACACCATCATATAAAAGTAATTCTGCTTTATTAATTTTGGCAAATAATGCATCTGCCTATGAATGTCAAGGAAGAACCCAAGGTTGATAGAGAATTTCCTATTACTGGGTGCAGGTTGATGAAAAGTGAAGTACGGTGAAGATAGCAAGAAGGGCAAGAGTGTGAATGGCAACAAAAGAAAACTATCCTAGGAAAACACTGCGTATTTTGTATCTGATTTTGAAATGGTTTTTAAAAAAATTCATGTCAACAATTTTCTGGAATCCATAATTGCTAATGGTTACAAGTATCAGCCCCAGGCAGATTGCTTAGCAAGATTTTCTGGAGCAGTGAAGATAAACAAACCAATAGCTATGCAAACAAATATTGCTTTTATGGTTGTTTAACCACTCAGTATACATTGGAGTATTAAAATAGTAGGAGAAGGCACAAAATCTACTGGTTATCATCAGAACAGTTGGATAAAACTGACAAGATGCCTAAGCATCCATAGAATCAATATCACAGAAAAAAAATTATAAATACAGTATAAAAACATTTCTAACCACAAGGGAATATCAGAGATTGTAGTCACTAGAATAGACAGCATAAATAATTATTTAATATCAACTATTTAATTACGAAAGAGAGAGAGAGAGAGAGAGATTGAGATTGGAATTTAATCACTTCTGAGTGTAAAATTCCAGAAGAAGCAATTAAGCAAAAAGAAAGACTAAATTGGAGATTAACGCAAATAAAAATATACAATGGGAGGTAGCGTCATATTCTGGAGGAAATATAGGAAAGAGGAAAATCTTAATAAAATTTGTAATTTAAATAAAAGTCATATATCGATATATTTTATGTTCAGAGTTATGCTTAGAATCACAGCAATCCTCAACCTGTTTTGCAGCCAATGAGTTTAGCTTTAAGAGATCACTGGTGATAATTTCGATTAATAAGGTAATTGTAGGGTGTTACTAAAATCCATTTCATTCTTCATCTGATGAATAAAAAAGTACTAATTCTTTTATAATAAAGACAACTATTATTTGTAGCCATTTTAATGTTAAATTAACAGTAAAATGACACAGAAGATATTCCTTTCGATTCTTTCTAAGGAATAAAAGCATTCTGAATAAACAATATATAGATTTCATTGGCTCAAAACACAAAATAGCTTTGGACATTTAATGAAGCCAAAATACAAGTGTGTTCGCCCAACACTTAATAATTGTGCACTTCTTTTGGAGATCTCTTGATTTCTAGCAAATCGATAAGTATCTGCAAATCTCTGTTAACTGGGGCACTATGTGAGCAAATGTAAAGCACCATGATTCTCACAATACTATGGGAATCAATTTTTAACTTAAATTAATCAATCCTCTTCCAAATATTTATATAAGAACACGTCTTTGGATAAGCCTTCTTCCACGCTGATTACTTGAGAAAATTGTGGCAGAGGTGAAACCATCACATAAACTATGGAAAATACAGTGATTATGAACAAAATCAGGTTTAATTCTCTACTAAAGTGTGCTGTGTTTAACGTGGCCAAATCTGGAATCTGATCACAACGTACAGTTATATATTGTGAAGAGAACGACAGCCTTCATCACTTCTAAGTGGTTTAGATTGTGACAAGATATACTTTGGTGTCTGGTTCCAAAATGTGGTTGGTGCAAAATAGTGTGTTCTCCAACACCCAAAATTCTTAAGCAGCCAGAAAATATCAAAACAATTAGGGCACTTTGGAATGTGTAGTTAACTTCCTGCTGTAGAACAGGAATCACAGCTGCTACTGTAGCAGTGGGTTTCCAGATGTCAAGGCTGTAAGGATAGTGAGGTAATTGCAGGAAGGAAGGGATACAATTTTGTTATCACAGATTACCCTCCCCTTTGAAAACCATGGATACAGCATCAATGTCAGTGCTTTGGATATGCACATTAGAAACTAGGTCTTCATGTACAAGTGTCTCCACATCTTGCTTCGGAGGAAAGGATGGGCCAGAATTATTAAAATGTGGGAGAAACAAAGGGTGAGAACTCTCAAAGCATTATATTGCTTGTTTTACAAAGCATCTGTAAGGGTTAATAGGTATTACCAGATAAAGTCGGTCTTACAAGGCATGGAACCAAACAAGTTTTAACTGTAAGTGTTCCTGAACTACAGATTGTGCACTGCATTAAGAAAAAAATAAAATGTTTGGACACAGATTAATTAATCAACAACTCTTTTATGGCTGCCTGTGATTATTAGTGATTGAGCAGAGGAAAC
Source organism: Lynx canadensis (assembly GCF_007474595.2). NCBI lineage: Eukaryota > Metazoa > Chordata > Mammalia > Carnivora > Felidae > Lynx > Lynx canadensis. The sequence continues at coordinate 37,588,430 of NC_044319.2, forward strand.
TGGATGATGATTTTCCAGTATTCAGCTAAAATAACTCCCTTCTCAGCTTCCCCTGCTGTGTTGTCATATTTCTATTAAAGACTCCACAATTTTGGCATATTTCACTGGCAAAACCAGTACATATTTGTTCACAGGTCATTGGGATTAATTGAAAAAATTCAGCTTAACAATTTCATGCTTTTCTGTCTAACGTTCTCAATTATCATGCTGAGTGTAGGTCATTAGGGTTCTTTGTAAATGAACATTAACAGTTGGTGCCTTGGTTTACCTACAAAGAAGGCAGGATGGAAAATAGTGTCTGAGAAATGGTCATTTCTGGATTCATTCTACCAGCTGGGAAGATAAGACACTTTTCTTTTCCCTCAGAAACCCAACCCACCGAAACACTAAGTTTTTCATGGTTTTTGTGGGCAGTTGTATGTTACCATTGACTCACACTGAGCTAATAGCAGTCAACTAAATAGAAATAAATCACACGTGCAATTCTTAAGCCACGTCTCCCCCATTCTGTAGAATTTTGGAATTAAGACAAGAACATTATGTCTGCATTATTAAACCTGCCCTATTACTTCTGACTAAGGAACACCTGATTGCACAATTCCAGAGAGTACCATTTACATCATCATCCATATCAATGGTCCCTCCCAGACTTCTGCAGGGCACAACCATTATAGCCATAGGTGATAGCTCTAAATACCTTTGGAGAGGATTTTTTTTTGAATCCTGAATACTTTATTCAATGTATTAGATGTTCCGTAGTTTAAATTTTTTAAGCTTATTTGTTTTGAGAGAGAGAGAAAGAGCAAGTTGAAGAGGGGCAGAGAGAAAGAATCCCAAGCAGGCTCCACACTGTCAGTTCAGAGCCTGACGCAGGGCTTGAACCCACAAACCATGAGGTCATGACCTGAGTGAAGTCAGAGCTTAACCAACTGAACCACCTACGTGCCCCTGATGTTCTGTAGTTTAATGACATCTTAAATATAGTAGGACCTTGTCAAAATTTAAATAAAAGTATTGAATTAATAGGGCCTTGCTGTACATTTAAGCTATAAAATTTATAAGGACAAGAGCTATTGCATACTTTGGGACGGTGGACACTGAGTGGTGAGAATGATTAATTCTTTCCTGGAAGGTGGAAAAAGGATGACTAAGGAAAAATATGATTGATACTATGTTTGATATATTATAATGATAACTAAGTGTTTGCTAGTGTGGGAAAATGAAACTTTACTTGTAAGCAAACTTTTATTTTATTTTTTTTAATGTTCTTAGCTAATTTAAATCTTTGTTTGGGAGTGGTTTATTGGCTGTCTTTTCCTTTTAAGGTTTCCTGTCTTTCAATGCAATGTGAAGGCTATTTTACTAAAAACCTCCACTCTGAGTGGCTCAGTCGGTTAAGCATCCAACTTCAGCTCAGGTCATGATCTCGCTGTTCCAGAGTTCGACCCTGCGCTGGGCTCTGTGCTGACGGCTCAGAACCTGGAGCCTGCTTGGGATTCTGTGTCTCCCTCTCTCTCTGCCCCTCCCCCACTTGCACTCTGTCTCTCCCTCTCAAAAATAAATAGACATTGAAAACATCCACTCTCATAAATCATTCTTCCCAGTGACAAAGCTAATTTGGTCTATTGCAAATGAATAAACTAAAATTTATACAACTCTTTTAATGTATTTATATTTTGCAGCCTTTTCAATTTTCCATAAAGAGGAAGGCATCAAGTCACACTAAGAAACTGTACTTGAAATTATACGTGTCTCTGGAGCAGTGGCCTTTTTGGTCCTGGATTACCTGGATTATCTGCAAGAAATTACCAGGTTCTCAGGCCTCAACGATTCAGTCAGAAATCCTGGGCAGGAAACTCAGCAAACTATATTTTAACACACCTTCCAAGTAGTTCTGATACAGTAAAAGTTTTGGAACTTTTGACCTAGAAAATGTGTGATCATCAAAATCATTCTTCAGTAATTAAATTGCAAGAAATGGTGACATAGTGCACTGGTAAAGGAAATTGTATTTTCAATTTCTACATATTTTTTTTATAAAAATGCTTTATTACTTTTAAAATTCACTAGCAATGCTAAGTCCTCATATCCACTTTTCCTCTTATATGTTACCAGGGAAATGGCACATACAGAAATAAAGCATCATTACTCTGAGATTTTCATAAAGAAAAAAAAAGCTATAAGCATAACTGTATCTTCTAATTTCATTACTACAAGTTGGAGCTATAAGCCCTTCCAAGTTTTGTGTCTAACTCTTGGCATTATAGATTCATGGCTATATGTTCAGTGATAATCCAATTCATACTAGAAAGGAACTCAGCCCATATCTATTCTTAGTGTAGAACTCAAGGTCTGTAAAAGGCAAACTTGTTATTTTATCTTCCATAGATCCAGAGATTTTTTTAAATCTCAAGTCTGAAAAATGTAATAAAAAGTAAGTATTGGTATATTTAAATTTTAATGCCTCCACATCATCTAGTATAAGGTCTTTAGGTCAGTGATCTTAAAGAGCTTTTGAAAAAGTTCATGAGTGCCATTAAGAAGGAAGGGCAAATCATCCCAGTGTTTTCAAGAACTCACGGGAGAGGCCACACACACTCATAATACATTTATCATTGTATACAAAAGCTAAATAAAATGTCATTTAATGTATTGAAATCATTCATGTGGCTTTTTGTTAAAGCTGAACCAAGCTAAGACTTCGTGGTTTCATGACTTCCACAGTTTTCAGAAGACCAATGGATCAATACCATCAACATATTTTTTTCCTATGGACTAAAACAGGATTCCTTGCTTCCTGAATATTTCTTTTTGAGGAAGTGCTTCTTAGACTTCCATGCAGGTTATTTTTTTCCTCTTCTATTGATGTATTTCCACCAAAACCCCTCAAATACCAAAGACATATCAAGTTAATAACTTCTATACCATCTCATTGCTGTTAGTTAAAAAAATAATTGATGAATTCACATTTTAGATACATGATTATCAGTCCATTTAGATGATGATTCCCCTTTGAAAATGTATTGCTATATTTAACTATAATACACAGAATTAATTTTCATGTCCAATCAAAGGCAAACATATTTTTTATTAATTTACATGGCTTACATCACAAGTTTTCAGCTATGGTACGAAGTATGAGCTCACATTCAATATCCATTCAAATTCATGTATTTTTAACATGATATTTAATATTTCAGGGGCACCTGGGTGGTTCAGTTGGTTAAATGCCCCACTTTGCCTCAAGTCATGATCTCACCCTTTGTGAGTTCGAACCCCACATCAGGCTCTGTGCTGACAGCTCAGAGCCTGGAGCCTGCTTGGGATTCTGTGTCTCTCTCTCTCTCTGCCCCTCCCCAGCTCGTTCTCTCTCTCTCTCTCTCTCAAAAATGAAGAAACATTACCAAATTTTTTTTAAATTAGTATTTCAAGCAATGAATGTACCATTGAGATTCCTATATTTTTATATCCTGCAGAAACATTTCATTATAGACTGCTTCTTCACTTAGTACATAAGAGTTCTCTACAGAAAATGTCTATTAAAAATAATACAAAACCAACATAACTCCTTTTCCATCGAGATAAGAGAAGAAATAAGAAATGTCTAGACATGTGGTTCTCAACCAAGGGCATTGCCTAGTAATATTGTGGTGAGAGAGGGATGCTACTAGCATCTGGTGAGTAGAGCCAAGGATGCTGATTAAAAATGCTACAATGTACAATCCCCCATGCCAAAGAATTATCTGGTTCAAAACATCAGTAGTGCCTCTGTTGAGGAACCCTGGCCTAGAAAGAAATTAAGTCCTATTTAGACAATATAATTTCATCATAGTTATTATCATTTCCATGATACCCACTTGAGAAATCAAAGCCTTCCATCATAGCCATATAACTATGGAACATGAATTAAATTTCCTTTTCTTATACTTAAAATGTCCACATCCACACTAGCCCTTAAGATCTGAAGAGAGCTTTTCTTCTCGGTGGAGAAACCATGGCTAATTATTACAGACCAGCACTGAATCCCCTCTTACAAGCTAATATTTTGGCACTGGTGTTTTGAGTTATATGGCACATTGCCTTGTGTGAATGTTCAATTCTGTTAACCAATTCTTGTCCTAAAAATGTTATTTACTTAAAATGGGACTTCAACTTGAAAAAATGAGCAGTCACTTCACAATCTATATAAATACTGCTTCTAACAAGATTTTCGTTTACATTTCTTCTCTTTCTACATTTCTTTTATGACTGAGCACTATAAATCAAGTGTTTTATGGAGCTGATAAATACTAAAGCACAGCTCAGTTTCTAAATGAAATCCATTTTTGATTCATAAACATCTTTCACTGTGTAGTTCAGCAACCCCTACAATGGTTCTGAAGAAGTTCCCTCCAGCATATGTGATGGCTTTTTCCTTTGTTAGCCAAAGGATGTTTCTTGGCTTCTTTTGCTAAAGACGCCATTCAAAATTTAGTATAATTGTGCAACATAAAAATTAACAATGGAAAAATGTCGTGCATATGTAATTTATCTGGCAATATAAATAGCAGATTGGGAATATTGTGTTTTCGTGCATTCTGATTTGAATTTTCATTGAGTTAGATCCGTTGCCACTATCTACGCAAGGGGGGCATGACACACAGCTGAATTTCCTTGTCCCTGAAGATTCTAGAAGAGGTAGTTTTATGTCAAGCCTAATGATCTCTGCAGTGTTTGATCATAGATATCATTATTAAGAATACACATACCACATACCTACAAACTCTGATGTCAGCCCTGGGTTTCTTCATACACCATTAAGACAAGACATATCAAACCCAATTCTTACAGATGAGTTTATGAAAGAGCTAGGAAAATTAATCACGTTCATCCTCATTTGTTCTGATTTCCCCCACTTTTTTGGCTAAGAGAATGCAATATTTCCGTAAGTCTGCATTCATTATACTATAGTGCTCCATATTTTATATATCATTACTTAAAGTATGACAATCATAGAGACAATACAGATCGTGATGCTGTTTAACTAAATCTGAAGTCCCTAAAACACAAGTTAAAATTAAACCTGAAAGCTACCACAAAATTTTTGTGTAACTTTTTTTTTTAAAATTTGATGTCACTTAGATCTGTCCTCGGTGTTCTGGGACTGAAACATACGCCCTAAATAAGTAGCAAGTAGCATTTAATTATGGAAACTGAAAACAACCTAAGTATTACCACTTCAGCAAAATGTTCATTGTTAACTGAAGACATAGGCATCTTTTAATTATTTTCATCAAAACATACTTAGAACTAAAAAGTTAAACAGTACAATTTCTTAGATATATCTAGACTTGCATTTTTAACCTTAAGGCAGCGTGGCAGGCTTTTTAAAGCTCAGACAGTCTACTTGTTTACTTTACAAAAATACTCATTTCCAGTAACATCACCACACATATTTCTATGTGATGTTTCCAACACTAATCTGAGTAAATCTTTCTTTCTTTCTTTCTTTCTTTCTTTCTTTCTTTCTTTCTGTCTTTCTTTCTGTCTTTCTGTCTTTCTTTCTTTCTTTCTTTCTTTATGCCTTGATATCCTAGAGAACTAGAAAATCAGCTTAGGGGTATAATTAAAAATTTAAAAGCTTTGTTTTATAAATGTTTTTTGTATGCATGATACCTTAGAGTTTTTTTAAACATTAAGTAGTTATGTCTTCAAGAATATACTATTTTTTCTACAGGATACCACCAACTGCTTCTAATAATAAGGTCTAACTGTCTACAGTGGATTTCCTCCTCACCCCCACTTCTGCCACTTCTTATAGGAATACTTATAAGTGAAAAAATGAGAATTTGTCTTATTTTTTTAAGAACACAATGTTAGTAATGGAAAAAGAACTTCTGAATTTCCAACCCAACTTATGAAATAACTTACCTTCTTTTCTTCTGGGCAATCCTTTTTTTTTTTTTTTCTGGTTAAAATTACAAAACTGTGAGTAATATATAATCAGAACATAAAAACATCAAAAGGGGATTATATTTGTATACAAAAATAATGTTCATTTATATAGATAATTTGAGCTGGCTTACATATTATACATACATAGAAGTCAGATAGTATATTAACAATGAAAGTAAGTTTTATTATATGAATAATATCCCCAGGCAATTTCAATGTATGTTATCGACTACTGAATGATAGTTTTATTTTACTGCATATGTATTTTAATGGTTATATCTCATCTCAAAGATTTGTAACCAGTTTCTGGGAAAATATTTTCTTTGTCTAAATATATGCAAAACTAAAATTAAACCAATGACATTTATAGACAAACAGAATGACTTAGAACAGATTATTTTCTGGGCTTCATTTTCTTCATTTCAATATGAGAGCTGTATTACAAAATTTCTATGCTTTCTACCAACTCTCTGATTCTGTTAATTCCAATAAAAATAAGGATAAAGCCAAATTATGGAATGAAACTCTCAAGATCATAGTCAGTATTATGTAAGCTAGAAAGACCTCTATATTTCTTATCATTTTATGGGCTATCCTGTCACTATAATAATTCATTCTTCAAATTACTGCATCTACAAATTTGATTGCCTGACACCCATATGTACCTACACGTTCTTCAAAACCACCCCAAGGAAGGGGGTTTTTCTGAAAATCTAAAGCCACATCATGTTCAAGAATGAACTAGTCTCTGGCCAAATGAAGGAACCCTTTGAGATGCAGTGTCTCCTTTTATAACATGTTCTCTGTTTTCTAGCAGCACAGAGAATGGGATTGGTAGTTAAAGGCCACGCAACTAAGGTTAAAATAGAAGGCTTAAAAACATATATAAATATATAAATAAAAAATATAAATGCATATAAATATAAATACATATAAATAATATAAATATGTATAAATACATATAAATATAAAATATAAATATATATAAATACATACATATATATATATGAAAGAAAGTAATAGATGGAATTGTCAAAGATAGGCATGGAATCAAATGGGAAGTGGAAGACACGGGTGTGGGAAAGAGGAAAGAAGCCGGGACAACTGGAAAAGGGATCCAGCAAGGAATCCCCAACATTTACTGCATATTTACCACTGAAGGCCTGATTTACTGTTACATTTTGAAGGGCATTCTTCCCAGACTCTATGCTTAAGTAGCCATATCTTTAAACTGCCTGACTCCAACAGCTGATGCGGTTACCACCACAAAAATAGAAATTATGGCTTTCAACCCTTCATTTTATCCCTCTTACCTATAATCCTCTAGTTCCAGTCTGTCTGACCACTTGACAAAGTGTTTTGTATTTTTTTTTTGGTTGTTATTGGTGTGTGTGTGTGTGTGTGTATGTGTGTGTGTGTATGTGTGTGTTTAATTAGTGCAGCTTTGTGGGACCACTTAAATGTGCTTTACACACAGAGAATAGTAGACATCCCCGGAAACTCTGGATGAGGAAAGAAAAATCCTGCTGGGAGCAAAAATGGCCCAGAGGGCCTACAATAATGATTCTCATAATTAAGGTGGTCATGTGTCTTATTCACAGGCATCATGTATCTGGAGGTCTTTTTGAAAAACTGCTAAGATTCTTTACAGATTTTACATAGAGATTTTTTTTTCAAAGGCTCCCTGGTCTGTTTCCACATGTGTGTTGTTTAGTTAGGTCCTTCAAATGCTTCAAGGTTTACTTTTATATTTAAAAAGGGTAAAAATGAAGGCTATTATCTGAATACAGCATTGCCTTCAGTGGCATCAAGATGCTTATTATAACTGCCCTGATGAGACAGTCAAAGTGACGCATGGCTCCCAGTACTTTCTAATGTGTATTTAGGTGCCCTGTCAGATGGCTCGCCTGAGTGATGTGGCATATATTTGATGAAAGGACAGTAAACAAGATCAATTATAAAAGACATTTGCTAATGAGAGGAAGAAAAGGAAGAGAGAGAGAGAGAGACTGGGGGAAAAAAAAAGAAAAAATTATCTCTAATGGAAAGAACAAAGCATTGCAACCAAACTAAAGAAATGAACTAAAAGAAATTTCATACCTTAATTATGTCCTAATTTTAGGGTACAGCTGTATCCTCTTTAGAGACAACGTATTTCTCCAACTTTTGTGGGACTCCACTGAAGATGGAGATCCAATTGCTTTCAGTTTCCTTTATGGATTTGTTGCTAATTTTGCCAAGATCCCTGTACAAAACAAAAAGAAATATTATGTGAAACTCAAGCCATGCTAAGCAAATTAGCTAAAATTGATTTTTATCCTCTTATGGGGATGTTTTCCAATCCAACAATCCACAGAGATCTACCAACTTTTCATAGCCTAAGTTTTTTTTTTTTTTTCTTTTCTAAGGCTACTAATTTGGCCCTAGAAACCATTGTCTGGGTTTCCCCATAAAATGTCAAGTAAAAACCAGAAACCCCTGAAAATATAAAACAAACACTTTTGGCTACCTTCAATATGCTAATTAATTATAAGGGTTCATTTTCCTTTGGATGTAATCTCCATGTTTCAAAAGGTTTTTATAATATTACCTACTATTAGTACAATTGATAGATAATCTAGATTTTATTCCCAGACATATTAAATATCTTTGCTTTGTTTTCATCATCTAATTTCTCTAAAGAGACTAATTTGTCTAAATAATATAATGCTATTTTATATCATTATTCTAGTCTATGATAGCAGTTGAATTTTCCAAAAGGCAAATATTGAATGTGACGAAGCAAAGTGGTGTTCTCCCTTTCAATCAGGTTAAATGAGGACAAGAACTTGTATTATTTTCCTTTTTACTACTGAATTAGGGAATCCTGTTATTTGGTTAAAAAATTATTCTGGGAAACACTGTTTAGAATTAATAAGTTTGTTGACCTTTTCAGGTTAGACATACATATTCTGTCTTCAAGAATAGATTTCTGTTAAAAGATTATCAATAGTTTCCCCAATATCCTCCATATAACAACATGCTTCATTTTCATAATTTTCTTCTGGGTTCATCGGCACCTGAGGTCATGCGCTGGGGACTGAGGAAGCACAACTTAAGAAGTGTGGATGACACTGTCCTGGGCTGGGACCGCTAGGACGTGTATTGAACCACTTTGCACATCCTCCGCTGCTATTCCCAAGTCTTCTGAGGCGGTGGGCTTGGCAGGGAGGGGCGGGGCCTAAGATAACTAGTTCTTTCTGTTCAGAGTTTTGGACCTTATGCTGATTCATTTTGGCTCACTCAGCTACTCTGTGCATATCCACTTAGCAGAAAAATGACTACCGGGGGAGAAAGTTAATGTAAATATGTGACATGTACTTCAAGAAATTTGAAATCACAGAGTATCAGATTCCAAGTTACAGAAACATTCTGAAATGTGTACCAAGACATCAATTAACCGGTCTGTGGTGTGGTAATTACATAGTTTTTGCCTGATTTATTTTACTGAATTCACCGGGGGCTTCCTATCTCTATTAATGACATGAGGTTTCTCTTCATATTAAACCTTAAAAATTGAAATACAACAGTGGGTGCCTGGGTGGTTCAGTAGGTTAAGTGCCCTATTCTTTTTTTTTTTTTTAATTTTTTATTTTTAATGTTTACTTATTCTTGAGGGAGAGATAGAGTGCGAGTGGGGGCGGGGCAGAGAGAGAAGGAGACACAGAATCTGAAGTAGGCCCCAGGCTCCCAGCTTCCAGCACAGACATGGGCTGGAACACACAAGCTGTGAGATCATGACCTGAGCCAAAGTCTGATGCCCAACTGACTGAGCCACCCTGGTGCCCCTAGGTGCCCTATTCTTCATTTCAGCTCAGGTCACGATCTCACAGTTGGTGGGTTCAAGCCCCACGTAGGGCTCCATACTCAATGTGGAGCTTGTTTTGAGATTCTCTTTCTCCCCTCTCTCTTCCCCTCCCCCTGCTCATATGCACAAGCTCTCACTCTCTCGCTCTCGCTCTCTCTCTCAAAAATAAACAGTAACAAATAAATAAAAACGCAGTAAAAGTTTTGTACTCCCGTCCCGCTGAGCACACTGCATGTTAGCACTTTGGAGCCAACACCGGCTTAGAAGATTAATCCCCAATTTCCTATGACTGACAAAATTCCTCATATTATACACAGGGAAACTGAGACTCAGAAACTCACTAAAATTACAGAGGGTTGAATATGCATAATAAATTATGCTCCCAAACTCCCAAATATATATTCCACTCCTTTTTGATGGCAAATAGGTGAACACTTTTAACTCTTAGATTATTTTTAATATCCTAATTGAAATATCAGTTTTATTAATGTTATAAATATCTTGTTCAAAATGCTGTCTAGTATTTTCATTTGATGGGAAAGGATAGCTAGAATGCATCCTGATATGAATATTGTGGGAATAAAGAGTTTGTGCAAAGCATTTTAGTGGTCATAGGAATTATCTAATATCCTCATTTCCCCCCAGCCGTCTCTTATGAGACTATGAAGTAATTAGTTTCCTCTCTCTCTCTCTCTCCCTGTCTCTCTCTCTCTCTCTCTCTCTCTCTCTCTCTCTCTCCCTCTCTCTGTCTCTCTCTCTCTCTCGGATATTCCTATTGATGAAAGGGATTTAAGAACTATAGGGGCTTCAAAGGGAGTGGCAGAGTACAAAATGTGTCCTCAATTTTTAAAAACTTTATTGTAATTTTTTTTAATTAAAATATTCCCAGCACACTTCTTTGGTCTATAACCCTTGACAGCTGGTATTAACTACATTTTAACCTGTTAATGGTCTAACACTTTCAACACATATTAAGTAAATTCCAACTATTCGGCAAATATTGAGCCTATCTATGAAGGACAGCATGCTATTGAATGGATTGGGTCAGGATTGAGAGAGAAGAAAACGTAAGCAGTGAGCTCTTGGACATCGGTCTTAGAAATATTTGGGGGCAACCAGTCTCCTCAGACAAGGGCAAAAAAAAAAAGCTAAAATAAACCAATGGGATGACATCAAACTAAAACATTTTTTACACAGCTAAGGAAACCATCAACAAAACAAAAGAGCAACCTACTGATTGGAAGAAGATATTTGCAAATCATACATCTGATAAGAGGTTAATATTCAAAATTATAAAGAATGTACACAGCTTAATATAAACCTCCCACAACCTGATTTTAAAAAGGGCAGAAGACCTAAACAGAACATTATTCCAAAGAAGACATACAGATACCCAGCAGACACACAAAAAGATGCTCAACATCACTAATTATCAGGGAAATGCAAATCAAAGCCACAATGAGACATCACCTCACACCTGTCAGAATGGCTATCATCAAGAAGACAAAAAATAACAAGTGTTGGTGAGGATGCGGAGAAAAGGAAACCCTCATACACTGTTGGTAAAAATGTAAATTGGTAGAGCCACGCTGGTCAACAGCACGGAGATTCGTCAAAAAATTAAAAAACATATATACCATATGATCCAGCAATTCCATTTCTGAGTAAGTATCTAAGAAAATAAAAGCACCAATTAAAATATATATACATGTACCTCTTTCTTCCTTGCAACATTATTTACAATAGCCAAAATATCGAAGCAACTTGTGTCCATCCATAAATGAACAGATAAAGAAGATGCGGTGTATATGTACAATAAAATATTACTCAGCCATAAAAAGAGTGGAATCTTGCCATTTGTGACAACATGGATGGACCTTCAGGGTATTATGCAAAGTGAAATAAGTCAGGTAGAGAAAGACAAATACTGTATGATTTCACGTATGTGTGAATCGAAAAAAACAAAACAAATAAAAAAAACAGAAATAGATTCACTGATGCAGGAAATAAGCTATTGGGTACCAGAGTGAGGAGGGTTTAGGAGGTTTGCAAAAATAGTGAAGGGGATTAAGAGACACAAATTTACAGTTACAAAATAAGTAAGTCATGGGTATATAATGTACAGCATCGGGAATATAGTCAATAACATTGTAATAACTTTCTATGGTGACAGTAACTAAACATAGCAAATGACTATGATGTACACCTGAACCTAACAGAATATTGCATATCAATTATACTTCAATACAAACTTTTAAAAAATAAACAAAAATGACCTCAGTCACTTTTCATATAATGAATTTGCTTTGCATGGTATATGAAGTTAAAGAGTTACAAACACAAACCAAAGTTAAAAATCTAAGAAGGCAGGTGGGAGAAATCCCTTCCTTGCATGAAAAGATTTTTTTTTCAATTTTTTTCATGTTTATTTATTTTTGAGAGACACAGAGAGCAAACAGAGGAGGGGTAGAGAAAGAGGGAGACACAGAATCCAAAACAGGCTCCAGGCTCGGAGCTGTCAGCACAGAGCCCGGCGTGGAGCTTGAACCCACAAACCAGGAGATCATGACCTGAATTGAAGTCGGACACTTAACCGACTGAACCACCCAAGCAGCCCTGAAAAGATTATTAGTTTTTTAAATTTTAGATGTTTATTTTACTTTTGAAAGAGAGAGAGAGAGGAGAGAGAGAGAGAGAGAGAGAGAGAGAGAATGAGCGGGGAAGGAGCAGAGAGAGGGAGAGAGGGAGACACGGAATCTGAAACAGGCTCCATGCTCCTCACAGAGTGCAAGAACATGACCTGAGCAGAAGTTGGCGCTTAACCGACCGAGCCACCCAGGCGCCCCTGAAAAGATTATTTTAAATCAAACCTTTGACCTCTCTCTCTTTCTCTCCATTTCTCTCTCTCTTTCTCTTTCTCTCTCTCTCTCTCTTCCCCTCTTTCTCTGTGTATTTATTTATAATATCACTTGAAGATAACGTTATGGATGGATTCCCTGATTCATTTTGTTATTTCTTCCTTTTTCACATATTTCTCTTTTCATCTCTAAATGTTACCCTGGCCTGTATGAATCTAGGTAGGAAGAAAAACACAAAGCATGACCTTCCATAGCAAGTGATGATCTTCCTTTGTCTCCCAGGCGGAGCCCCTGCACCCACACACTGCCTGGCGTGTGGAGACCAACCAGACGGCCCTCACTGTTAGATGTCAGAAGGGACTGTGTAAGCCAAGGGCCCTGGGCTCACAAGCTGAAACTTGCATGCTTGGCAAGGCTCAGATGCCAAGGTTTGAATCTCTAATAAACCACTCGCTGCCTCTCCAGTAATGATACCCTGGGGCTGCTGGGAGGGGATTCTTTTTATAGGAAACATACTCATAAGGATTTAATATTATCTTTCTGAACCCTTTGATTCAATAGGTTTTTTTTTTAACTTTCCCCCTTTATTTTGTAGACCCAGTGATGTGAGCCAGTGTTAATTCTTTATGCAACAGTAGTATGTAATCAACATCTCTCTACTGAGCTCAAGATTCTTTTTTCTTTTTTAACCATGTGCTTAAAAAAATAAAATATCTTGCCACTGAATGTCTTTTTACAGACTGAAAAGACTTTTAGGTTAAACAACATTTGTTAGGCTTTGATGCAATCAAATGCAATTTCAATCTTCTTGAAATATTCAGCCCTGCCTCTCTAAAATTGCACATATGTGTCAGCTTTCAATTTTTTCTCACTAGTGTTTTACACATGAAATCTATTTTCACTGAGAAAATGGAATCTTTGTGTCTTTGTCTCTCCGTGTACTGCTCTCAGGCATGTTCTGGCAGGGGCTTTGACTATCGAGGCACTGGGGGAGGGGCCTGGCAGTCATTTGTCAGCTTTTCTTGCATCTGTAATTTCTGGCCACTCAGCAGTATTAGAGGGTCTCACAAACGGGGTGAGGAGAGTGGGGGGAGAGCTTGTCATTGATGAAAGCCAAACTCCAAATAACTGCCCGATGTTAATGACTGAAGAGAGAAAGGAGAGTCTGAAAAACTTTTATTGTGCTTTAATGAAAAAGATTTTTTTGGGGAGATGGCTAATTTACAAAATTGCACATGGTAACATTTTCAGATCTCAGTTTAGAAAGCCCCTGTCCATATTATGTTACCGATTTCATTGCTTGTAGCTTGGCAATGGCTCATGAAACTATTTTAATTTTCCACCAGTGGCTTCTGGTTATTTCTGCCCTTATTTCCTCGTAACATAACTGACAGCCCAATTAAACATCTGCATTTTTTAATCTGGACTTTCCTCCCGTAACTATTTTGCTTTTCTTCTAAAACTTCCAGATGTTTTGGCTCCTTTATGATTTTAATGCATGCAAGAATATTTGCTCCTATTTCAAAGACACAGAGCTAGATGGACTGACCATATGTTTCTACATAAAAAGCTTTGTAATACACCAATAATATGATCAGTATTTTTGTCTCTTTATGGATTCACTTACGTTAGAATATATCTTATTGTGTTTTAGCACTTGACTATGAGTTGATCATTGAAACATTTTTGTGGGTTGAGTTCAGAATTCACAGTGTGAAATGTTAATTAATTGTTGTGGCCAATGAAGAAAGTATCCAACTCTGTTATCTCAGTGTCTAGTCTTAGGAATAGAAGCTGCTGTGATTTGTTTATTATTTTTGTCCTTTTTTTTTTTTCTGGGAGAGATAAGAAGTTGTAAGCTATGTGAGACAACAATGTATTTTAACTCAGTTTCCGGCTTTGTACAGACATTAAAGGAATCATCAATATCTTGCCTTGGAAGTGTCTGGACAAGAGTTAAAAGAGTCTCTAATATATTTCAAGAAAACCTGTTTCCCATAATTAATAACAGGAAGCGGGGTAAACAGACATTTGCTGACAAATGAAACTGAAAACAGTAACATATACACAGAAACGTGGGAAATGAAACAATGCATCATTGTACGGTTACACCACAGTGGCTCCATTACCACGGACTTATGCAATACTCACATAAAACTCCAGAGTAAATGATCATTAATTTTACATTTCAAGTCAATTTCTGACCATTCAAACACACGCTTGTAGAGTGTAATCCTTTCTCCCACTGGTTAGTATTTGAAGTGATCTCAGGTTATTTGTGTGCTTAACATTTAGGCAGAAAAGCCTTATTTCTGGAAAACAGAATTTCTAGACAATCAAATAAATATGAAGAGGGACAATCTTTTTTTTTTTTTTACCATTATTATGAGATTTTTAAAGCCTATTCTTACTGCAAACTCTGGAAATGAGAACACTTAATAGGATAATTTTGGTGTGTGTAAGATTGTTTTATTTGGAGTGGGAGGGGGTATATAATCATAAAGTCTCAGGCAAACTAAATGCAACAGTCATTAATTAGACAGGCGCAAAGGATCACTGGGAACTTGACCCACTTGTGCTAAAGTTTCAGACAAAGCTTCCCTGGGAAGTAATGTGTCTTTATCTTCCAATTGTATCATACAGTGGGGCTCTCTGATCTTAGTACTGACCTCGGAAGCAGCAAATTGATGTGATATGTGGTTTCCCTGCTTCTTAGAAACACTGAATTCGATTTGAATTTGTTTGTCTAATTCTTTTTTTTTTTTTTACATCAGTAGCCACTTAATTTGCAGTTAATTTTTAGGTATAAATGGCAATCCTTTAAGCGACACTGTCTTACTACATTTTAAAGGTAATTATCCATCCAAGAACTGCTAAGTGCAAAATGAAGCTTTAGCAAATGTTTATTTCTGGTTTTAGAGGATGAATAGGGAAATAAAAAATTATGGCAAAAGTGAGGAAATGTTTTTGTTTTATGATGGACTACATTGCAAATTAAAGGATGTGTTTTGATGATTCTAGTGTAGTAAGGAGAAATCTAAACTGTGTTACACAGCCAGAGCTATGTGTTTTCCTGATGAGCTCCTAGTAAGTCACATCTGAACACTAGAGCAATGAGAATAGAATGTATTCTGGGTACTAGGGGCAGTGGTATTTGTCCATGTGTAATATACATACATGTAACTGAACTAGCAAAATCTGCAATAAGTATAAATTTAAAGCAGAGTAAGTCTAATTAAAAATAAATGTGAATTTTCATATTATATATATGTGTGGGTAAGGAAAAGTAAATGTGACCCACTTTATCTCCAGAATCTTTTAGTCATTGTGGATTTTGAAACCCACAAAATGAATATCTTCAATTTAAATAAAAAATGAATTGGAAAAATATAAGGATAAATCTTTGTTAATTGAAAGTGCAAGTAAAATATTTTCTAAGCTGTAAAATGTAATAAGTTTGTAGAAGAGCAAGAAAAGTGTGTAAAATTTTAAATGATTAAATTTAAAGCATACTTATTTGGATTTTTTTGAAGTAGGGGATGAACTACACACATTGATTATGAAGAATATGGCAGTTATTCAGAATAATTTTTGTAAGAAAAACATAAATTAATAAATCCTAAATTACAAGAAATGTCATCACACTTCTCTTTTGTTAGATCCTTAAAGAAAAGTAAAGCCCAGCAGGTTTAGTCCTAGGATTATGCCATTTGCAAATTGATGCTTTGAAATACATAAAATATTTTTCCAAAATTCTTAGGTAAAGGATTTTCTTGAAAGACTTTAAGTATAAGCTAAAATCTATTAATTATTAACCATAAATTTATATGGAAGCAATGAAGATACACTTAAAAATATGTGTCTTCACAGGCAGACTCATTATTGTATGCACTCATGTCAGAGTATTTAAAGTTGTTCTTGGAAATGGTTCTTCCTAAAGATGATATAGATGATATGAGTTACATTGTTCAGTGAAATGATCCCAGAGCCACTCAAGATCTGGTTACACTTATTTCTCAGGTGGGTTGAATAGGGTCACCAATGCCTGGCAAGGATACCTCCCCTCTTTCCTTTGACTCCATCAGAGCGCGATGTACTAGTTTTTAGATGAACCTGATGGGGAAATTTCGGTGCATTTATCAAGAGAATAACAATGAGCTCTGCACATAATTGCCACAGAGTCAGTAAATCATCTTGTTTATGTAGGAAAGTACTAACTACAATTTCGTTTCCTAAAAATGCAGTCTGGAAAGAAAAAAATATAATGGACATGAATCTCAGTATTACATTGGGCTTGGAACAATATTTTGATCTAAGAGCTAAAACAGGTAAAGCAAAGTTAGACTTGTGTAAATTTTCTAATGGTGACACCTTTGGGTTCAAGTGGCTTGTGTACGGCATATGAATTTCACTCTTCTGTTTGTCCATCACATAAATCTAGGTTTGATGGTTTCTTGTTTGATGGCACTGTTTTCTAGTTTTCATTTGTGTTTTAGGAAACTGCCCCAGGAAACACTGAAAATCTATCACCTGACTTCTGCCTTTCCCTTTTTTATTTTTATTTATGTACGTGTGTATTTATATACTTAGCCCTTTGTAAATTTTCTCTAAAGGGTATTTCAAATAGGTACAACTTGGATATGAATGGAAGCCGGCAAAATTATTTCTTCACTGCATGATGACTCTTGCCTTCTAACATCATTAGTAGCTCCTGTGGTCTACCCGGCACCTAGCAAATTCCCAATATAAGCTGGAAATTTCTGCTATGACTGTCAGGTGCAAGGTGGGCAATTTCCATTTACACCATTGACTGAAGAGCTAGGAAACAGTTGGGGTATTGGTCCAACTCTCTAACAGGGAATGTAGCAGTTTCAATACCCCCCACCCTGCTCCCCTTTGAGCTTCATTGTTATCATCAAACAAAACTCTAAAAACTATTCCACACTTCTCAAAACGAGGAGATTCTTCCAAACTTCAACCAGGTTTCTGCAGCTCTTTTTGTCTTGCATTTTTGTGTGCTTGAGTTAGCACATTTCAATATATTTCCTGTTATTGTCATCCTTCTAAACAATGCAACCTGCAATATACCAAACCTATTGATGGAAAACATGTTATTTGGTTAATAATGTGCTAGCAGCAGAAACTATTGAGATTGAAGACCAGTTTTTAAATACCCAAGCATGAATAAATGGTGGTTTTGGTGGCACTTACTTTGGAGTAACAATTAAAATTTTATTTGTAGTATAAATATAGATCAGGACTGGACATGTACGTGGTCTATAAATACCAGGAATGCTGATTCTTCTGTAATGAACAATAGAACATGTCTAAGATATAAACATCACCCTTTCTATTTTTTGCCTTACAATCAGGGCAAATGGCAAACTATTACTGCCATTAATTAATATTATTCTTCTTTCATTTTCTTTTCCTACCAGTTTTGTGTAGTACTCCTTCAAAGAAAACCAAATTTGCTTTGCTAGAAGGGAAACTGTGTGTATAAGTTTTAATTTTAGAAAGCAAAAGCATAAAGTTTGTCTTGGTAGCTTAACAGGTACAATATATTACATCCAAAATATATTCGGAAGCTGATCTAGTTCTGCTTTACAAAATCTGTGGGAACTTAAGAATAAAAATAACTTTAAAGTATAATTTGCAGTTTTTAAATGTAAATGAAAAATTTGAATGACATTGCTTAAAGAGAATTCCTGAAGTTTTAAGAGGCTGTGATTTACTTAAAGATTGCTTAGAAAACCTAAGGATGCATTACGAATTTTGTTAAATTTTATTTGCTTCCAGATAAAAGGTTTATTGAAACTTTAAAAACATGGTACATAAATTCTCCATGAAAGGAAACTGGAACAATGTGTGCACAACTTTTGGGGACCGATGCTGTTCAATCCTACATTTCTATTCTGCATGGGATACAATATCCCTGAAGTTTTCGGCTCACTTTTATTGAAGAGTGATGAATAGGCATGTCAAATTGTGCACAGAGAATGGGACACAAATCAGCTCTTCTTGTTTCTGTTTTTTTTTTTTCGTTCCCTAAATAAGTATTTATTGCTCATATAAACAGGGGGCGTGCCCTTTTATTTGGCAGCCCGGATTTCTTCCTTGTGGTCCACATTTCACAGGATGGGAATAGAACCAACAGCCATTTGCACATCTAGGAAAGGGGTGTATTGAATAGGAAAACCACAGATTTTTTTTCTTTCTGGTATGCCTTGCACTTTCTCTTGTAAATTCCACGGCCGCATATAGTGATCAAGCCAAACTTGCTACACGAGTTTAAATTACAATTTCAGAAAATAAAAATTCTTCTTTTAACAATGCTTCTGAAGCAAAACCATTCAACATTTATTTTTCTTTCAGCATAGCGTACAATGTTAATTATATATAATGCAGCAATATCTTTTTTTTAATAATTAGCTCTTACAAAGTTAACATGTAGATTATGAAATTTATTGTCAATACAGTATGAAAAGAAAACTTCCTTATTTTTTATATTTTGTTACTACATTTCCATGTATAATTTCAAGAAGAATTATTTGGTTATGTTGTAAGGCTCTATGAGAAAATATTCCTAATGCTAATTATTAGTTTCAGAAACTTAAATATTTGAGATATTTGTGGTTTTGAGGGGCAATGTATTTTTTTGTTAATGGGATTAGAAAATTTTGGGCCCTGGAACCTAACAAAACTACCAAATAGCTATTTCATTATACTCTTTCATCATACT
Source organism: Lynx canadensis (assembly GCF_007474595.2). Classification (NCBI taxonomy): domain Eukaryota; kingdom Metazoa; phylum Chordata; class Mammalia; order Carnivora; family Felidae; genus Lynx; species Lynx canadensis. Next base: position 37,607,811 of record NC_044319.2, read on the forward strand.
TAGTATGCTCATTGAAAACAGAACAGAACGTTAAATAGAAGACACAGAGGATAATACACTCCAATTTCTACTCTTACATAATCTTTTGAAAACATCTAAAATATGCAATCAGGGTTTAAGCATGCCTGGCTTTCAATCAAACCAATTTTTAGAAAGATAGGGTTGAGCATCAGTGGCTCTAAGAGAATAAATTATTCTATCCTACTTATAGTGAATCTACATGCATCCATTATAGCATCTCCTAAGACAGGAAAAATCACTTGTTCCTCTTAACATCTGTATGGGAACATGAAAGATTTGCATTGGAAGCATCCTTGGACCCAACGATACTCTACATAACAAATATAGAGTGCCATCTTGAATGCCCTTGGTGACTATACATGTTTAAACACTGTTCCTTTCTGTATTTTAATATATTCTCAGTCCAGTAAATATGCATGGAATGAGTAGCCCTGGTAGAAGATGGTTGATGTTTCCTATTTCTTATGCTCCACATCTTCTATACTCACATCTGCAAATTCTCCTATGGTCAAAGATTAATTAGCACAATCATTGAGGAAAAAAAAATAAAAAGAGGGATCCAAAGGGAAACTATCTTAAGAGAGATGATGAAACTTATCTTTGATGGGACAGAAAGAGGTTAAAAATTCTCTTTGGAGAATTCTCCAAATAAAAATTCTCTTTGGATACTGAACAAAATGCCTTTTTGCCCTCTTTAAGAAGAAGCAACTGGTAGGAGTCACCAGATATTATTTAGCTTCTCAAGGCTAATGGCGGGATTTTCCTCAGATCATTTAAAACAATTACTTAGGAGTCAAGTCTTCAGAAAGCAAGGGCTGTGTCCAATTCTCTGTTATTCTTCCTATCTTCTAGCCTGGATGGCAAGCATTTTAGGGACCATCTGTAGATGCACAATGCATTAAATTCTCTTTGAATTTTCAGAGGAATGAGATGGGGAAGAGAGAGAAATGAATGCTTGACTCAAGAGGCTGAGAGTTTATTTGAGTCAGGTGTGGGTCTAGTAGAAATATGCAGAAAGGATTCTTATGGAGGAAAAATGACTCATAAGAATGTGAGGGGGAAGATTTTTTAATGTCAATGTCCATATTTCCTGATTAAAATACGGACATTTGCATCATGCTTTAGCAGTCTAAATATAATAGCAACTAAGACTCTTCAAGAGTCTTAATTGCTTCAATCCTTATTCAAGAACAGGAAAAAACGAACTGGGTAGACCCTTAATGGTCCAGTAAAATGTACTACCATTACAATAAAACCTGTTAGCTGATTAGTTAATATTTTAAAGTAAATGAATAGATGATTGAGAAATTTTTTAGAATTAAAATAGACAGGTCTTTGGCTAACATTCCACAATAAAGAATTATGTCCATAGTCAATATGTCAATATTGACTAATTATGAATTAGTCAATAGAGAGAACCTTAAATTTTTACGTTTAAAAATAGTTTGTTAAATGGTATCTTCAGGCCTGCTTTTAATAACATTTAATTTTTAAACACACATATTTAAAAACAAGGCAACAAAGAAAATATCACTAATCAAATGTCAGCATTCTCCCACATAGAGTTAAAAATCACTCAAATATGAATTATTGCATTATTGTTTGAGGCCTATCAAATTCAAAACGTTGATAAAAAAATCATACAGGAGCCCCTGGGTGGCTCAGTTGGTTAAGCATCCCATCTTGATCTCTGCTCAGGTCATGATCTCACGGTTTGTGAGTTTGAACCCCCTGTCTGGCTCTGCACTGGCAGCACGGAGCCCGCTTGGGATTCTGTCTCTCCTTCTCTCTGCCCCTCCCCTCCCCTCAAAATAAATTAATTAATTTTAAAAAATCACTACAACAATCTTTTGAAAATAAAATGCTCATGACTTTTTAAAAAAATTTTTTAATGTTTATTTATTTTTGAGAGAGACAGAGACAGAATGTGAGTGGGTTGGGGCAGAGAGAGAGGGAGGCACAGAATCTGAAGCGGGCTCCAGGCTCCGAGCTGTCAGCACAGAGCCTGACATGGGGCTGGAACTCACAAGCTGTGAGATCATGACCTGAGCTGAAGTCGGACGCTCAACTAACTGAGCCACCCAGGCGCCCCATAAAATGCTCATGATTTTTTATGAAACTAACCATGTAGTTAATATTCAGAATTTTTCTTAATGCCAAAAATATTTTACATATGACCTTTTAGCTCAAAACTCTTCCTGGTTATGCAGAAAAAACCTGGGAAAATGTGAAAAGTGGAAAGAACAGTAGCTTTGGAGCTCTGGGATCTGGGATCTGGCCTCACTTCTGACACAAAGCATGTCACCAGGAATCTTTGAGAAGTGGGTTCATCCTAACAGATGAGCCCCCCCCCAAAGAGTAAGTGGGAAAATAATTGCCATGATAAATACGATATCATGGGGTCTCTTAGAAAAGGGACTTTTCTTTAATCAACATCTGGTAGAATTCTACTTAGTAAAAATCTGAATGAATAATTTGACCTTGGTACTATTTAAAATATATCCAGAATCCAGCCATTCCTCACCACCCCACTGCTACCGTCTTCATACAAGGCACCTGCATCTCTTGCCTGGATTATCACCATAATGTCCTGACTGGTCTCCATCCTTTATCCTTACACATCACCACCAACCTAGCCTAACATGCTCTTCACCCAGAAATCATAGTGGACCTTTTAAGTCTAGAGCCAAATCACATTAAGTCCACTGCTCAGAATAAGAGTCCAAAGCTTAACCAGGTCTTGCAAGGGCTCTGCAGAATCTCCCCCACCCCATACCTTCACATTATCTCCCGCCACTGTTCCCTTGTTCACTCTGTTTTAACTCTAATGGTCACCTTACTCTTCCTCAAGCACCTTACGCACATTCCTTCCCCAGGGCATTTGCACTTGCTGTGGCCTGGTCTCAAAAGCTTTCTTTGAATATTCATATTGTTCCCACTACTTTTTTATTCAAACCTTAGCTCAAATATGATCTTATCATAGAGGTCTTCCCTGAGAGCTTTATATAAAATTTCATACCACACTTCTTGCCTGTCACCTTACTGATTTTATACATGTATTTACTGTAAGCAGAGAATGTATTTGCTTATCGTTGTCTTTTCAGTAACTAAAGGAGTGTCAGACTTAAAATATAGGTGCGTAATACATATGGAATAACAGAACTAATGACTAGCAATCAGTTTTAGAGGTATATAAGCCATAAAAATCTCTTCAGATTACATCTATTTTTGCACACCCCAGTCACCTCTTCTAATCTTGCTGTAGTATGTCTGTTTATGTGATTCACTGATTTCTCAAGGTTTATTCTTTGACGAGTTCTTTATCTGTACTTTTTAATGATTAACACTTAGGGTATACTCTCATTAAAATCTGGAGAAGTCACCATTGTGTTCCATGCTGGCCATTACTGATCACAGATTTGTAGTCATGAGAATTAAATGCAATCTATATGATAAAATGATACAACTCCTACCTGATTCCCTCAATTTCTAAGGTTTTTATATTCAGCTTATACAGAAATTGCAACTATTTGATTATTACAATTTAGACAGAGAAAATTTAGTACTCTTAAAATTGCTAGAGCTATTTCATTCTTAGAACCAATTCTCAGATTTCCGCAGGAGTTTTTCTAAGTCCTTTACCCACCCATTCAGTATTTCAACAAATATTCACTTTGCACCTACTAGATTAAGAGCACTCTGCTGAGTGATTGAGATCCTGCCTTCAAGGATTGGTCTTCTAAGGATGAAAGACAATAACACAAGAAACAAAGTGTTAAGTGCCTTGAAAGGGATAGAGCTGAAAGGTTATTAGAGTTTAAAGAAGAGATTAAGTCCAGCAGTGATAGATAGGGAGGCGTATTGGAGAAGGTGGCATTTGAGTTGGGCCACATTTGGACATTCAGAGAAGAGCGGGGAAAAATCATTTCAATAGGAGGAAATAGCATAAGCAAACTAGGGAGGTATATGGAAAAGAAAACAATAGCTTCCCATAATAATGGGAAATCTTGGACTATGACTGTTTATACACTTAAGTTCTCTGTATAAAAATATACTAACTCCAATATACAGTAAGGCCTAAATTTAAATGCACTTGTGTATACACTTGAAAATATTCATTTCAAAAACTAAAACATCTCCATTGTTTTTCCTAGTTTTATATTTTGAAGCAAAAATAAATTTTCAATGATCACAGTAGATTGGAGAATTCTGTACACAATAATGATACATTATCACAGGTAATGTACTCATATTTAGCTTTGAGCACTTGAAGGAAAAAAAAGAAAAAATAATATAAATTTTCAAGCCATTAGGAAATGTGCCACATATATTAGGTTACATCGTAAGTGATCAGGTATTTGCTTATGTGGCAAGATGCATGCCTTCATAGGCACATGGAGGTTGTTTCCCTGTTTTGTATACCCAATGAATACAAATATGGCAAACTTGTTGGGAGGACTTAGGGTAATACCGTTCTTCCATTTTTGTATTTCTAGTGAGAACAAACGATTTATAATTTCAGTATAACTTTCATGTTCCATCGCATTACTAGCAAATAAGTGGCAAAGGAAGAGAATATTACTTCCAGTTAGAATGTCAGCATTGTGCACTTTCCACATCTGAAAGCATCTTACACTTTATATAGCATCATTTTCAAGTGCAAACTGTCAATGTTCCTGTACAAAGTGGATATTGAGCAAGGCAGAGCAGTTACACGGGCATTGGGAGGCCCAAGGTACCATCAGCCCCTTTAGGAGCCAGGCACATGCTCTTAGGATTAACAAGCTAGAGTCCTTCCTTACGTGGGCTGCATTTGCTTTTTATACTTCCAAGAATAAAATTATATCTAGCCTGAAATTACCTACACTGACTTCAGCATGTGCTCCAAATGTGTAAATGAGGACACAATAAAGAAGAAAATAAACGGCTGTGTGTTTTTAGTATTTTGTTTAGAGAATAAACTGTTTGGGACAAACACAAGTTATAGTTCATGTTTGGATCATTATTTTATTTTTGGCAAATATGATGTTACCTCATCTGAACTGATGCCTGAGTTATTCTTCCAAAATGCAGATTTGATCCTGCCATACTCTCTGTTCATAATCCTGGAAAGACTGAGTGACCCCTGATTACCTGATGCATAGCAAGTGCTTCATGGTTGCGTGAATGAGCCAGGTGTTTACATAAGGGCTACATGGGACTTCCAGAATAAAGAACTCCACATGTACCTATTGAATAAATGCCTCTGTAAACCCAAGGTGTTTTGTGGGAATTAGGTAGCAGACTGCCTTCAGACTGAAATTGCGACTCCTCTCTTGGTCTCCAGCCTGTTAGACTATATTACAGAGTTTGGACTTGTTACCCTTCTCAATTGCATGAGCAATTCCTTAAAGTCAGTCTTTCTCTTTCCTTCTATCTACACACACACACACACACACACACACACATGCACGCATGCGCATGTGCTGATGCACACTACTGGTTGTTTGTATGGAGAACACCACTGATACAGAAAGGTTGGATGTCTTAAAAATAGCTATCTAGGGGCGTCTGGGTGGCTCACTTCAGCTCAGGTCATGATCTCACAGTTCGTGGGTTTGAGCCTCCTGGCAGGCTCTGTGCTGACAGCTTGGAGCCTGGGGCCTGCTTCGGATTCTGTGTCTCCCTCTCTCTGCCCCCCCGTGCTTGTGCTCTGTGTGTGACTCTCTCTCAAAAATAAATAAATGTTAAAAAATTAGAAAAAATAGCTATCTAAACACCAGTTAGCCTCTTCAGGTAGGTTTTGCTGTATAACTCCTTGGCAAATCCTGTCACAGACTCCCTCTTGGAATAATTTTAGAACTAGGTCAGTAGAGATCAGTTGGATGCGTTGGCTTCACCTTTCTACTAGAATTATTCCAACATTCAAGACCGGCTATTCTGAGAGTCACTATTACATCTCTAGAACGTCTGTGCTGAAAGGCAGCAACTGTGAAGGTTATTTCTCTTGTATGCCACATCCTGCTGTTAGCTGCTCCAGGAGGCAAAGAGTTGATATCAGTGGAAAGGCTGAGAACAGAAGACAGCGAGGGAGAAAAATGAGAGAATTCCATGCCTCCATCAATATTTTGAGCAAAATGGTTTCCAGTATCTGCAAAAATTAATTCATTCTGCACAGTGAAATGACTTGGTTACAGAAGTTCTCTTCCTGTGATTACAATTTTAAGTATCTGTGGAAGAAGTTTTATCAAACACGAATCACAGGCAACAAAATTTTTCATATGACAAAATACTTTTTTCCAGATATTTGCAATGCCCTCTTATTAGGATAGTGAGGTGCTTTTAGAAGGAGCCTTTGTAGAAACATTGAATGGAATCCTTTATTTAAAAGCATGTTTAATTTGATAGTGAAACCAGAGTTGAATGGTTGCTAGAAAAGTGGACAGAAGGTTGAGAAGCAATTTTCTTCGGGCGGCCTTGGGCGAAGGATCAATTTACTCTGCCCTTTACAGTTTGGAACCCTATATCTTAGTCCTGGGGAAAATAAAGGGAATATGCCTTTGGTGCAAATCTCCACGGGCTCTTTACCTACAGCTCTAAAAGGAGATTTTTGGCCATCACTTCAACCTTTGGTCACAACTCTTCCTTATGGAGAATTTTTTTTCCTTTTGACTCTCTCTCTCTCTCTCTCTACACACACACACACACACACACACACACACACACACATATGTTATTTGTTAGCTGTTTTTAAGAATATTAATTTAGGGGCGCCTGGGTGGCTCAGTCGTTAACTGTCCGACTTCAGCTCAGGTCACAATCTCACGGTTTGTGGGTTTGAGCCCCGCGTGGGGCTCTGTGCTGACAGCTCAGAGCCTGGAGCCTGCTTCTGATGCTGTGTCTCCCTCTCTTTCTGCTCTTCCCCCACTCACACACTCTCTCTCTCTCAAAAATAAATAAACATTAAAAAAAATTTTAAATAAAAAAGAAAATTTAGATCATTGAAGATGGGATTTTTTTTTACTCTAAAGCTATATTTTATTATTTTTTTTTCTGTATATTCTACTTCCTTTTATTTCTTTTGTGTATATCTTTATGGGGAAAGGTTCCTTCTCTTGCTCTTCATTTTCTGTGGGCAGTGACTCTACCGGCACACCTTCACTCTTATTCATTCTACTCCGACAGGCAGTTAATTGGAAAGTTTGGAAGGACAAACTGGGTATGTGAGCCAGCATACATGCATCTGTGTGTGTGTGCGTGTGCGTGTGTGTGTGTGTTTCTGTCTGTCTTTTGTTCTCTCTGTTTCTCTCCCTGAAGAACTGGTCTGCCTGCAGAATGTATATACTCTTGGATGACCTTCATGCCATAATGCCCGCATGCTCAAAGGTATAAGCCATATTTTTTTTTCAAAATGATTAGCTGCAGCAGTAATAAAGGTGATATCCTCTCTCCATCTGTCTTACTTTTTTTATTTCAGAACTTGAGCAGGAAAGAAGGGTACTATTTATTGAGTGCCTTGAGAATCTGAACTATGCAAGCATTGTTTGAGACAAACAAAATCCTTGTCCTCTGCAGGAAACAAAGCACTACCAGCATATATTTACCTATATGTCATACTGCTATTATGATAATCCCTGTTCTTTTTTAATTTTGACTCAGAACTGTGTGTGTAATAGGGCCCAACGTGACATATTCTTATTTTTCTCTTAAAAAAAGCCTTAACTCAATATCTTCAATTAGTTGTGTTGACACTTCATTTTCTCTGAGGAGAAATCATAACCTGTACCTATTTTAGGATAAGTCCAGCGAATACAAATGAAAACTTTTGATGGCAAACACCTGTATTATGCCTTTTGCTCTATTAGATTATGTAAATTTGACCCAAAACAAATCGCTTTAACAATTTTCTTTTCTTTTTTTTTAAGTTTTACCACAGGCTTTGCTATTTTTCAGAACTGATGTGTACTGCTGTTACAAACCTCTTAATTCTTTACTACTTTTAGACATACAAAGAGCCAAGATAGAGTATGATGCCTGCCCTGTTACCGTATGATGATTTCTTTATTCTTTTCTTGGGTGTTCCTAATAATTTAGAGGGAGCATTTCTCTCCATTGAGAAAATCCGTGAAAGCTAAGAGCTAAGTAAAAGTCTCCCTTCTCATTTACTTTCTCAGCAATTGGAACCATAGAGGTGTCAGTAGAGGTAGGATGCCACTCTAGCATCAGAATGCTTAACCATATGAAAGCGATGACAATTTAGTCAAAACTCTTGAAAGTGGCTGCATTGGGGGCAAAAAGACACAGTAGTAAACCAAAGGACACAATCTGAGACCACATGTATGTCACAGTCAGCATTTCAGAGGCGGCTGACAAAGAACAATATTCATACTGACAGGCTCACTGGAGACCACGACCTGAGTAAACAGAAAGAGAGGGCCTTTCTGGGGGAGCACATGGTAGCTGTTATCATAGGTGCTTGGAATCCTACACCAGAGTGTCATTCCCACAAAAATGAGAGGTGAGAGAAGAATGGCAGGGGCTACCATTCGTGACACTTGAAATCTCTTTGGAAGTAGCCCCGTGCACCTGAGTCTCTATGACCAAACGAGAAATGTGGCCGTTGCTTCTGAATGCCTCACAAGTTTCATGCCGATTCCCCGGTCAGAGTGTAGTGTCCCATGGCCTCCCTGTAGTCTTCGCAATATGTTCCCTTGCTATTTTCCTGACATTTTCTTTTCTTCGTGGAACCATTCTATGCCATCCTGCAACCTATCTTAGCTTAAAATCTGTTTAGCAGTTCCATTTGGCATAGATCCCTCCAGGTCCCTCTCCAGAATGAATCAAAACCCCTGATGTTGATATGGCCCTTCCTAGAAAGGAGGATTCTGTCATCTGGCTCAAATCTTCTGAAGGTTAATTGGGGATGAGCCAACATCAAAATAAGCCCCTCCTCATTTTCCTTGCATAAAGAAAGGAGTAGAAAGGTCATCACGGTGATGTTGAGTGGGACAGAAATAATATGAGGATTCATATTAGGATCTAAGAAATAAAGGCCCAAGTTTCAAGACGACAAGTGGCAAGAACTCACTTGTAAATTGGACCAATGGCTCTATAATCAATGATCCCATGAGCTACTCTTGTTATGAGACTCCAAATTATTCTAGAAATTACAGTTTGATGGGAATATTTTGTTTCCATCTCTCTAGCTCCCTAAGCATTATGGTATTCCATCAATTGCACTGCTCTGAAATGACTTTGAGACCACATTTTTTTTTTCTTTTTTGGTTTTCAAGTCTGCTGTAAAGATTACATACTATAACACATTTAAGCCATACGAATAGACTAGCTCTGGGGCGCCAGGGTGGCTCTGTCATTTAAGCGTCTGACTCTTGGTTTTGGCTCAGGTCATGATCTCAAGGTTTCATGGGTTCGAGTCCCACATCAGGCTCTGCACTGGCAGTGTGGAGCTTGCTTAGGATTCTGTCTTTCCCTCTCTCTCTCTGACCCTTCCCCACTTGTGCTGTTTACATTTCTTTCAAAACAAATACATAAACTTAAAACAAATTTTTAAAAAGTAATAGACCAGCTCTAATTTTGAAGATTCTTGAAGCAGCTACAGGTAGGACTAAGTTGACCCAAAACATGTGGTCAACGCTTATGCCCACTGTGCTAATGCTGTGCCATCTACATCCTCAATGATATCACTGATTTGATGAATGTGACCCCGAGAACACAGAGAATAACATGAATGAATTTTAAGATCCAAAGTGTTACTTGAAATGTATCTGAGTTCTTCCAAATGCCTGTAGATTTATTGGAACAAATGTCCTCCAGCAGAAGGTACTTGTTTGATCACATTGAAGGTATCCTGCTTAGTGTTTCCTTTCAAAATATGTACATGTTCTCATAACTGGGGAGAATGGGATTATAGTCAAATAATAATGACCTGACATCACTATCAGAACAAGTGGTAGTTATCTGATTAAAAATACTCTTTCAAATTACACAAAACAAGGAACATTAATACAGATCTGTCTCTTTTTTTCTGAAAATGAACTGATACATTTGATTAATCCTTAGATTGCCATTTTCAAATATTGTAGGTATTAAAACATAGACGTTATCCCAAAATTAAACTGTATATAATCCAATGTTTACTTTTATAATTCTGAGTTTAGGATATTTCTCTGGTCTTTATTGTGAACATCCATTATCTGAAAATTATTGAAAGAAGGATAATTTTGAAAATGTAATTCTTTGGGGCTCCTGGGTGGCTCAGCCAGTTGAGCATCTGACTTCAGCTCAGGTCATAACCTCACACTTAGTGAGTTCAAGCCCCGCATTGGGCTCTGTGCCGACAGCTCAGAGCTTGGAGCCTGTTTCAGATTCTCTCTCTCTCTCTCTCTCTCTCTCTCTCTCTGCCCCTCCACCACTGGTGCTCTGTCTCTCAAAAATGAATAAACATTAATTTTTTTTAAAGAAAATGCAATTCTTTGCAATTTCTGCTTGTTTTGGATTGTGCATACTTAAGAGGTTGCTATCTTCACATTTAAGATTTTATGATAAAATTTCCTACAACCATGCAGAAAGGTCGTTGTCTCTTAACTTTAGCATATATTTGAATAAAAGTTAATTACTTTCAGCACTTTTATTTTTAACAAACTTGATTATGAACACTTTGAGGATGGAGAATAAGTTTTTCTCATGTTTTGGATACCTTCTTACCTGTGTAGCCTAGTATTTATATTAACAAGAGCTTGATAAATAGGCACTGAACTAAAGTAGCACAGTGATCCAGGCTCTATCTTTTCGCTATGACCAGAATCTATGCAATTTGGTCAACATCTCTTTTTCTTTCTACTTTTCATGGACACCATGTTAGTTTAACTTGACTCTTTATGTACTTGGTAACAAACTCATGATAACACATGGATATTTCATCGAATGATTTGAAAATCACTTATGAATATGAATGTTTAAGAGAAAACTGAATGGAAATTATGAACAAGTATTTAAATAGAAAACTTTCTAATAAGAGTTTTCTAAGAGACTTTTGTAATAACTACTCAGTACCACTTGAAAGACTGATTAGAGTGGTTATTTCCCAGAGACAAATTAATGGAACTTCTTCAGGATGGTCAACATAAATTTAGAAGACAATTTCAAATTTATTGTAGAACTTCTCAGAATTTAGAGCAATATTGCAGACAGGAAAATGCCAAAATAGCCTCCAGTCCCTTGCTAGGATGTTGCCTTTGACCTTTCACAAGTTTTACCATAGTAGGCTGAAATTACACATAGACACACTAGATACATCTTTTAAAATAGTGAGTACCTTCAAAGATATTTTCAAGTGAATTAAAAATACATATAGTAAAAACTCTTTCAGATGTAGCGTATTTTTAAAAAATGCTCTACTGTTGTTTATGGAATGAATGAGTTTCTGTAATGAGTTTCACTACCTGCCGTGAAATCAAGAACTTTTTTTTTTTTTAGAAAGCTGAGAAGCAACAAGAAAATTTTCGGGCAATGACTGACATTTCTTCTCCAAGAGAGAAGTTGATTTGAGTCAGAGTTTCACATCTAGAAACATCCAGTTGAATAACACTTAAAAAATCATGAGAGAGAAAGTCTTGTGAGTCCAGCCAAGCCTCCAACTAAACCAAATTTTAGCTGTTTATAGAAATTTTAGAAAATGACAGAAAAAAAAATGAGAGGTGTGAGATTTTAGAATTTCTAAGTACATATTTTTATTTCTTGACAGACTCCATTAACCCTGATCCAAGATTGAGATTGTTTACAGATTTTCTTTTTTAAAGCATGAGAACAAGAACTATGTTGATGTCCAATATCTTCCCTAGAGCTAACATTCAGTAAACATTTTAGATTGATTATTAAATGGCCACCCTGTAACAATTTGATAGCACTGTCTGTGGGTGTAATTTTGTCCTTTTGTAAGGATCACTGGTGGCTACATTCATTTGGACGAAGGCCATTACAGACTGGACTTCTGTGCTACTGTAAATTGTCTTAAAGCCAAGTTCAGTGCATTTACTAAAGTGCTTTGAGATTAATTTTTTTTTTAAGTTTGCAACCATTACTGATATACATTTTTGTCTGAAACAGCATTAGTGCTATTTAGATGGAATAGCAGAATATAATTGTTGATTAGGTAAAGCAGATAAAAACAAGAAACTGATGAGCCACAGGGAAATATGACTGAGAACAAATTGATTTCATAAAACAAATATAATTGGTGTGAAAATAAAAGGTGTATTATCCACACAGGTCAAATCCTATTATAGTGACTTTCAAGAGAACTCAGTATAGAGGAATTTTAAATAAATAAGTAAAATAAATGGGCTTTTCCATGGTGCTAATATATGTTCTGTCTCAATCTTCCTTGTAATGGAACTCATTAGAGAGATTTGACCTGCACATCTAAGAATTGATTACCCATGATAATGTGAGATCGGGCAGGCATCCTTTCTAGAATTAATACCATCTTGCATTTATAAAATGCTTTATTACATTGATGTTCCCCCCCTCCCCACCACCACCATCACTTATTATTCCATAGTTTAGGACAATAATGGAAGAAAAGCAGTTAGATGCACATGTGATGTCTGGTCTTTGGGTTCAAATGCTACCCCACCATGACAGGCATTGTGGCAGCTCGGGCTTACTGACTTGGCCATCCTGTTTCTAAATTTCTTCACTTCCAAAGAAGGGATGATAATGGGACTCACATCACGGAAATTTTAATAGGAATTAGATGCACACTGTACATAGTACCATGATTTAAGAGGCTGTAAACACTTAATAAACATGCTTAGTGTCATGGGATGTATGGGGTATGTGTTAGACTATTCACAAATGAAGAGCTGAATAACAAAGGCTTTAAGTGCTTCTGTAGGAGGTTTGATGCCTTTCATTAAAGCAAATTGACTCAGCTTTATCTTTACCTGGACTTTTATCAGAACTGATGTTATTAGGCAAATGGAAATGTGGTGCTTTCATCTCTATATGTTTTCTTTTATCCAGTCATTTTTAGAGAGACACCTGAGAAACTGAAAGAATTCTACCTTATCATTCTAGATAATTTACTCCCTGAATCTGGATTACTCACTTCTTTTTTCAAGGCTCGGTTTCTGTTGTCTACTGGCAACAGTGAAAATAATATTATTTCACAAACCAGATAAAGTCTTGAGTTTTTGAGATTTGACTCTAATAAATAAATTTCTCAAGTTAAAAGAAAAGAAATCCACGTTGTGATCATAAAAAAATGTTGCATTTCATTTTATACGTGTTATTCAGGCACTGATGTTTCCTACTTCCTTTTGTTTAACATCCCATTTCAGAAATAGGTATAATGGAAATTCAGATGCATAAAATCAACTAAGTATTGACAGCAATTATGGAATTAAACTTTTCCCTACCAAGTCCAAATGTGATCGTTAATAATGTATCGTGTGCCAACGTGCGCACATGTATAATGTGTCACGGCTTTACATAACGATAGAGAAAATTCAAACCTGATATAAGTAAATATTTCTGAAAGTGGACATGATTTTCATTAAATCATTAACTTCACATTTTAAGTTAAGAAACTACTTTCTAGATTTAATATGATACTTTTATTTTTCTTCTTCATTCCTTCTTTCTAAAGATTAAGCTTATATGACTATTTGGATAAAATGATATTTTTATTATTTAAAAAAACTTTTTAAACATTTATTTATTTTTGAGACACGGAGAGAGACAGATCATGAGCAGGGGAGGGGCAGAGAGAGAAGGAGACACAGAATCCAAAGCAGGCTCCAGGCTCTGAGCTGTCAACACAGAGCCCTATATGAGGCTTGTGAGATCATGACCTCAACTGAAGTCAGACATCTAACCAACTGAGCCACCCAGGTGTCCCAAAATATTTTTTAAAAGAAGGATAAAGGAAATCACAGACATTTCTACAATTTCATATTATAAATAATTTGATAACACTTGATTTTTGTATTCTGTGGATATCTACCAGGCACTTTAATTTGGATCTCTTTTGTGTTTTTACAATATTCTGAAGGCAGAGATCATTTTGGTGGACAAATAAGCTTAAGAAATTAATCTGTAATTGTCTGATTGATGACACAATCTGAATAGCTGTTAGATTGTTGATCACAATTTCCTAAAAGGGTAAATTAAATCTCTTACATAGACTTTAGTAGAAAAAAACTCAATATAATTATAGCTCTTTATATTTCAAGTGCATTTTTGTAATTCACTTTATGTTTATTAGTTAACGCACTTGACATATTTTCTTCCATGGACTCCCATCACTCATGCTGTACTCTTGATTTTTGGACTTTTAGTATTACCTTTGCTTCTGACATTTGAATCTGAAAATTCGGTTCTGTATATTTAACCCCTGTGGGAGTTCAATATACATACACCACAGTCATAAACTAGTTTAAACCTAAAGCATAGCCTAAATTAGCAAGAGAATTTATAACTTGCTTAAGTTGTTCGTAAACAAGAAACTTGAACAAATTTGCATTGCTAAAATCCAGGGTAAAAATGTTGTCAGAGTTCCTCAACAGTCTTTCAATGATCAACTTCCCTATAATAAAAATAGTGGTAGTGCTAACTTGAAATACAACTTTGGTAATACTTTGAAGATGTCTATTTTGTAACTCTTAGTACTAAAGTCTAGATCAGCATCTGGGAAACCCCCACAGTCATATCACATGATTGCAGTAATAACAGTTAAGATCTACCCTTCAGTGAATTCCTTCTTTGGTTGTACAACCCAGTGGTTCCAGATTATTATGGAGTTTGTAAAGACTAGTCTACTTAAAAAAATTTTTATGAAAAAGTGACCATGTTGTTTCCTGACTTGACTTGGCTCAACAGTAAAATGCACTGTCTGAATTATCTAGGCTTTCCTTACACTATATGATTTTACATATGATACTTCATGCAGGATATTAGCAGATTCACATGAAGAATATCCATCAGAAGGCACATTCAAGAATCAAAGTTTACATACAAAGGGATTTAACAAGTGAAAATTAAACATTTAAAAGGAATAGTTTTGAGAAAGTGTAAATATGACTGTGTTTCCAATAGGCTGGACCACTTGGCACATGTATACCACATTGAGATTATTTTGCAAGCACAGAATTCATTAATCTGTTAATAGTCTCAATTTCAGCTAATCATGCAGAGGTATGTCCTGGGACCTTGGAGGTCTTGTGTCCCTAATTCCCTAAACTACTGACAGGGAAATTGAGGTCCCAGATGAGTCACTCAGTTATTTAGTAACATATCTTCTTACTCCATACCTAGTGTTCTTTCTATTTGCTGTGTGACTCTAATGAGAAACTGACATCAAAATACTGAGAGATGTTAATAAATTGACCAGAGTTCTGGAGAAATGAGAATAAAAAAGACCTCAATGAATGGCACTGACTATGAAATTATTTGGAAGGAGGGGTGCCTGGGTGGCTCAGTCCGTTAAGCGTCTTGACTTCGGCTCAGGTCATGATTTCAGTTAGTGGGTTCGAGCACCGCATTGGGCTCTGTGCTGACAGCTCAGAGCCTGGAGCCTGATTCAAATTCTGTGTCTCCCTCTCTCTCTGCCCCTCCCTGCTCACACTCTGTCTCTCTCTCTCTCCCTCTCTCTCAAAAATAAGTAAACATTTAAAGAAATTAAAAAAAAGAAGAAGTTATCTGGAGGAAAAGGATATTGGCAGCTAAAAGGCTAAGGAAGATGATAGGCAGCTGAGAGAGAGAAAAGAAAAAAAGTTCCATAGATATTTAGTAAATATGTTTGCTGTTCTTTGGGCCATGTTATAGGAAAAGAGCTTTTAAAAATCAGTTTTCCCGGGGTGTTTGAGTGTTTCAGTTGGTTAAGCATCCGACACTTGATTTTGGCTCAGGTCATGATCTCACTGTCATGAGATAGAGCCCTGCATCCGGCTAAATGCAGAGCCTGCTTGGGATTATCTCTCTCTCCCTTTCTCTGCCCCTTCCCCACTCATTCTCTCTCTCTCTCTCTCTCTCTCTCTCTCTCTCTCTGTCTCTCTCTCTCTCTCAAAATAAATAAATAAACTTAAAAAAAACAGTTTTCCATACTCTTGAATTCATTTTATAGAAATAGAGTGATATCTTAGAATCACTTTGCTGTACAAAAATTATAGAAGAGATAAATTTTAAATACACTGTATATTAATTTATTCTTTTAAGAAATGGTGCAGTCAAAATCATTGTATTATGATTATTATCATAATTATTATTATTATTTACCCCTAACATAAAATATTAAAGGTCACATTTATTGAAGCTTACAGGATACTCTGGCTTGAGCCAGAAAAAAAGATGGAATCCTACGTACTCATCTCTTACCATCTTTAAACTATCTTAGCCTACATACTGCCTGGAGTAAATATTTACTAGTGGTTAATATGGTCCAATCTTGAAATAACATGTAGTTCATAAATGAAAGTTCAAAAAACTGAGTTTGGTTGGAGAGCAAGCTCAAGTTATCTAACCTAGGGACTTCTTTGCATGTTTTCCCTTTAGGCACTAAGATCTTGACTTAATTTTGTGCGTGTACGTGTCTGTCCCAATATTTATGTATATATGTATGTATGTATTTATTATTATTTTAAATATAATTTATTGTCAAGTTGGCTAACATACAGTGAGTACAGTGTGCTCTTGGTTTTGGGGGTAGATTCCCATGATTCATCGCTTACATACAACACCCAGTGGTCATTCCAACAAATGCCCTCCTCAATGCCCATCACTCATTTGCCCCTCTCCCCCTCCACCCGCATCAACCCTCAGTTTGTTCTCTGTATTTAAGAGTCTCTTATGGTTTTAAATTGACTTTAGGTATCTCTTGATACACCGCTACCTAAATAATTAGTAAGGGATCTACAGGGAAAAATATATTTAAACTCACCCTAATGTAATTCTGAAATTTTTTCTCTGAAGGTTATGTTTAAGGGAACAGGCACCATTAAAATTTGGAAGCAGATTTCCACTCTGATGCCCTCACAGGGGGGTACGTAGCATTAAAAGGTCTATATGGCAAGGCATTACCAAATAGTTTATGCAAATCTGTAGCAACACTGTCTCCAAATAAGGATCTCAGTTTCAATCCATTTTTCAGAAATGCATTTGCT
Organism: Lynx canadensis; assembly: GCF_007474595.2. Classification (NCBI taxonomy): domain Eukaryota; kingdom Metazoa; phylum Chordata; class Mammalia; order Carnivora; family Felidae; genus Lynx; species Lynx canadensis. The sequence continues at coordinate 37,624,991 of NC_044319.2, forward strand.
CCTCTTTAGAGGGAAATCTGGCTCCACATGAAGAGACAAAGAACAATCCTAAAGTCAATGCTCATTTCTTTACCTATGATACTGTTGATATTTTCTTATCAAATCAAACCAAACATAACTTTGTGGCTCCTTAGAATATTTTAAAATAAGCATCCTTATGAGATGCTATAAGTGTAAAGTATGAAAATTAACATCCACGCATGAAGTTGTCTATAATGCATGCTCCTTTATAAAAACAATACAATGAGAGCAATAGAGGTCGTGTTAAAGTATAAAGCTTTAACCATATTGCCAATCCTTTATGTAAAGTGAAAATAGTAAAGTGTGCAGGACTCGATTCTACAGAGTTTGAATAAAAGGGAGACAGCCATTTTCTCAATTTCTGCAACCAAGGGAGTTAGTCGACGTGGGGTAAAGAAATCTGTTAAGTCTTTATATTAAATCATCATTACAGTTTTTTAACTACAAATGGATAAATGCTATTTCCAACAAATATGTTCACTTGAAAAATTCTCAATAATTTTAAGGTAAATTTAGAAGCAGCGAATTTAGGAACTTCATATTTGATATTTCATCCATTTTGTACTGCTTGTGGTACATAACTAGGTGATTAAAAATGAATATATAAAAGATAGCCTAGCAAGTAAAAAATAGTGATTACTTCCAAATCCACAGGGACATCAAAAAATGGAAAGGGGGCTGGGGTTTTCAACAGTAAATTTATGCCATTTAAAGAATTGTCAATTAAACAAAACACTCAGCAGAAAGATAAAATAAAAGTGTAAATCTTTTAGTGTATTCTATAGGTGAATAGTTCTATTTTCTCCTTTTATGTTTATATAATTAATTTTGAGTCATTTTATATGCTTTAAGCATGTTAGCTATCATTCCAGAGGCATAAACCTGGCTATTTTATTCAAAATATCGATTAATGAATAGTATAAATGGATTTTCTCTTATAGTTATCAAACACTGTGCAAATACAGAAATATACTTCATAGAAATGTTGAAGTAAACAAGTTATACTATATCCCAGGAGCGAATACTAAGGCATTTCTGTCCTCTTCTCTTAGCTAATGCAGTTTTTAGAAGTAAAATTCATCCTCTAGGAAAACAGACAAAACCAAAAACAAAACCTAGACCATAAGAGCTTCAGGTATTATAAGAGTGTCTATGTAAAAATTTAAACAAAATCATTATATATGTTTTTCTATGTTAACTTCAAAGATAATTTGTTTAGATAGAAATCACTATCTTAAATATTCTTACAAAAATTTATCGTAAAAAAACTTCACCATAACAGCAAACGTACCCAGCTGGTTTAAATGTCAGTTGCGCTTCGTTATTATCTCGAAGAACACCTACAGTCATTGTTTATTAATTATAAAAGAAAGTGGATGTAAGTTTACAGATCTTAACGTTGTTTTTTTTTTTTTTTTTAAACGCGGGCATGGTGACTACTGGATTGCTTTTTATGCTAAGAGCACTCTGTTCATTCACAATTTGAAGCTTGCACATAGTGTCCAATAATGGTAAAGCACTTGCAAAAATGTTGCACCTGGGACAGGGAGGAGTGAGGAGAGCAAAGGTCAAATCCAGGCCTTAATAAGCATTGACTACACAGACTTTAGACTCAGTGAAAAGTCCAGACGACCCCTGCAGCGTCATCTTACAGCTCTGATTTTCTTCTTTTCAAGATGTAGTATAATCCATAAATACAACCAAATCACTAGCAGCTTAGGCTTTGGTTTGATTTTTATCTTCCAGGGCTTGTTCCCCACCTCTTCACAGAGATTTGAAAAATTAACCCTTTTCTGTCCTCAGACTAACCAAAGAACGAATTTCTTCCCGGTCACTGTTGTCAGCTTAAATCTTTACGTCCTTTCAGGGTGAGGGGAACACATTGTGAAGTGCTTACAACAACCAGAGCATTGGCATTTTCTCCCATTTAACGTGGACGAATATCCTAGCGATGGCTGATAGTACCAAGGCAATCAGACGACTGTACAAATCAGTGAAATATGTCTCTTTTACGAATGCTTCCAAACGATAAACATAATACTTAAAACCTTAAATAGAATTTTGGTTCAGTTCTGGCTTCCCATCACACAGAGAGGTTGCATTTACCTACAGATTACTAGATAACCCATATGCATGATAAACATATAATTAACGCGAATCAACTTTTTGACATATTCGCCTCGTTTTGGATCACCTGGTGCAGTTTGCTCTCTCATATGTTATGGACATAATCTCTTTTCATACCGTTGTCCTATTCAGCATTTGCTGAGGGAGAGGTTAGGCCCTTTAAATTAAAACAGTAAATTTCCCTGCAGGAAATACACCAAATCAAGTATGAGTTGCAGGAATGAAGAGTCCACCACAAGTGCCTTACTTAAGAGAAAACTTCCACTCCAAAGTGGGCATAGTCCACTTGCTGGAAGTGAGAGCTGTCCAATCAAATTCAGTGCAATCTTGTTGTTCTGTTTACCACACTGCAGACCTTCAGAATGCCAAAGACATCTGCGTCTGCTCCTACACTTATTCTTTTGAGGTCACATAGACCCGGTTGGCCCCACTTCCTTCACAGTTTAAAAATATAAAATTAAAAAAAAAATACAGCTCTGAGTGTGAACCGTAGCTGCATAATTAAGGATGAGGCAAAGTCTTACCTAAGCAGAAATGGCTGTGAACATAGCAAACTGGGTGGGAAGCAAGTGTTCAGATGTGTGCTATAGTCTGGGGAAAGATTCTTCAGAAGGAACGTGAAAACAGATACAAATGGTGCCCCCAGAGAATTAAAGGGGCCTGGGTTTCTCAAGGATCTCTGTTTCTGACTGATGATCACAGGCTTACAGAACAGCAGAGGGGATATAGTGAGGGGCAGACATCTTACACAGCTGCAAAGCTCCCAAAACTGATTATAGTTTCTCCTGTGCTCTTCATCTAAAGAGTTAGGATATACAGGAAAACAGAGTAGCAAGTCTCAATCATGACCCCATATAAATAAAAAGAGTAAAGCTCATTTAAAATGCGTGATTATCTATGATCCTGCAGAATCGAGGTCTATTTTTCAGAATAACATGGAAGAAGAGAAAGTGGGAGTAACTCCCAGTTGTATTCCTTGTTTTTACCTATCTGTTTTGACCATCTTAGCTTCAACCATCTGAAATTACTCCGCCAATATAATTTTCACTATTTTTCTCAAGATCCCATTATCCATTATCTCCTACATAAGAGCCACATTCACTTTCATTTGGAATCTGTTATTTTTAAAAGTAAAACTAAGCTAAAAATATGTATAATTTTTAGACTTTGTGTTTCTTAGGTTTTCTGTTTATATTTTGATGTCTCAAGTCCCTAAATATATTTTATTCATTTCGGGTAGTAGAACAAAAATGTGCTAAATCCCTGCCATATATATTTTTTCTAATTGATTTTTATGATTCACAAATCAGGAGGAAAATTTATAAAATATGAGACACCTTAACTAACACATATATTTGATGCAATGGGAGTTTTAATATTTTGTTAATACAAATTGACTCATATATATATATGTATATAATATACATATATGAAAATCTCAGAAATTTAAGTTTTACAAGGTGCATAAAGAATTGACTTTATACGTTGGTGGCATAGAACATGCCTTCATAGATGTGAATCCCATGACCAACTGCATGTCAATTTTTGTGTACTTTTGACACAAAGAAATTCGTTTTGATCTTATCACTCATAAAAAGCATTTTTCAAACAATTGCACTAGTGTGGCTTTTGATTAGGCATCCCATTTTTGATAACTAGTGGATAAAAGGTTACCTGGATAAGAATGAGCAAGGAATTCCAAATTTGAGACAGTGTTGCTGTGAGGCCAGTGTTTTCTCAATAACAATGATAATTAATTCAGAGTTTTTCTTATCTCTAGCATGTATTTTAAAAATCTGCACCTTTGGTACGGGTTTCTGTCTTTATTAGTCAAAATAATGTCTGTATCAGGAGGATAATTTGTTTTCATCTAACACTTTTGCCATTCTAAAATTACATTTTTAAAAAGGGAACATCTTTGACTTTTTGAAGTAATAAACTATGAAGAAAATTATTTGAGTCAAGAACTTGTCAAGAAGAAAAACACCCTAAAAATTCACATGCCCACTTTACCAGCATATATGATTTGCTACTTAGCCATTGACCCTATAGATCATCTTCAATGTTTGGTATCTTTTACAAATCCAAGTCCAAATGAAATCTCCAGAAAAAAAAATTATAAATATAATGACTTCACATGTAATGGACCAGGAATTTTATATAGTAGATACTTTCAAGGTAAATTTAACAGTATATATGTGTTTCAATAATAATGATGTGTTCAAATAAGTTTAGTATCATAATTCTTTCATCTTAATTCAATCATTATGCCAATGTTGTAATGTTTTTTTAACCCATAAATTGCTTACCAGGTAGTTGAGAGACTATGGAGGTGTGTGATAACTTTTGTTGATTACTTATGAAATGGCAGAAACACCCGACTCAAATAATTTGCATTGAGCAATAATCTTGTAGCTATATTAATATGACTAAATATTAAATGTTTTCAATTAGTTTAGATTGACTAGTAAGGGGAAAACACAAAGACAAAACTGAGGCAGTGAGCCTCACAATGCCTCCACTGATTTCTCCACTGGCCCTTCCTTTGCACATGGTCAATTAGAATTGAAAATCCTGAGCTGATTTCATTCGCTGGAATTTTTAAGCAGGTCAGGAAGAAAGATGTTATTGAAAGGAAAAGTCTCATCTAAATAAGAAAGGAGCACGTGGCCATCTGGTCTTAGCTATACATATAAAAAGTTATTTCAGCTGAACTGCAGACTTGGTGTTTAAAAAGATGTGCCAAAAACCAACCCCAAATCTGTTTACGGTAAAATATCCCAAATGTTTCTTTTTAAACCTCCAAATATGCAATACACAGATCATTTCCTATCTGTGATTCATGAGCCCATTTGACCCCAGCGCCTCACTGAGCTTGACTGAGTTTCAGGCAGTGGAACATTCAATCACTCTTAGAATACTATTCCTTAATGGGATATCAACAGGACCGTGGGTCTTTCGAAAATTGTGAAAATAACTTGGATAGTTTTCACTCAAATTAATTTTGAGGGCTGTCTGCAGGTAGATTTGACAGAATAAAATCTGAGGCATGAAGCAGCCAAACCAATTTTCCTTCTTTTCTCATTGTGACTTGAGGTTCCTGGGCATTCTCTTTGCGGTGCTCAGACATCCACTCAAAATAACTTCAGGCCTCAAAGCCTAAAGGCTAAGTTTTTTGTTTTTTTTTTTTTTTAAAAACCCAATCTGTCTTTTCATAAGAGAAACTGAGTGTGAGTCTACTTTTAGAAACCATCTTCATAATGTAAAGAAACAAAGTTTCTTTAAATAACATTGTATACCTCTTGCCACATTAGAGTCGTCTCTATTTGGACATGATTGAAATATAGTTTGATATGAGGCGTTTGCAATAATTACATCATCAACACATTAATTTGGCCATTATCTGACTATGCCCTTCTGCTAGCATAGACATAGCTAGTTGACCTCCCCATGTAAATTTCATTGTGTTAAAATATGTTAATATCCTAATGCAACAGCATTTAAAAATAACTCTGGTTATAATAAAATACCAACAATTATATTTGGTCATCAGACTCTCTTCAAATACATTTTATATATACTGTATCTACACACATGTGCAAGAATACACGATTATAATATCAACATATATGCTAAGCAAGAGTGTAGGTTTTCACTAAAGTCTTCAGAAAAATAATTGAATTAAGAATATTCTCATATATGAAACACAACAATCTTGACAGATCTCTGACATAAGATATCATTGGTTGTTTTTGTATATTTACTATGTTTGTTCTGCCATTTCAAATAAATCATTACTATTGTGTAAGAAGAATAAACTGTACTATAGTAAATTGTTCTTTCTCCTTTATGCTCTGAAAAACCATTTGTTCTTGAATTGGCGTTACGTAGTTCAACTATTTCAATCAAGTCCATTATCTTCTTCTCTTTGAAAGATGCCTCTTTAGTAACCTGTATTCCCAGTGGGCAATGTCATGTTTTGTTTTTAGAAAGTAGGTGAAATTTAAATCCAACAATTTTTAATTTTTTATGTTTGATAAAACAATTCTTAACTCATCCTCAGGCAAGAACTCCACTATACGCTGGAAAAACTATTTATGTAAAAATTATGGAGTCAGGCCCAAAAATTTCTCAAAAAAGTTATTTATTAGTTCACACTGGAGTCTTTACCCCACAGAATGTCACCTAACTTGTGTGGCTTGTTTTTTTCTAAGTACAAAATGTGTCCATTCTTTGAGCTATATACTTTTCTCAACAAAAGTAACATGAAAGCAAAAAAAGAACAAAACACTTTTTCTCTTGTTTTAAAACAATCACACAATACATCAGCAAGGTTCATCTCATTAATTTGTATGTTGGTGTATAAATAGTGCTGTTCATATACATGTGTCTTACAAATCCTTTCAAAATTAATCCTTTTCCAAGTGTGCAAGAAGGGAGTATTAAGTTCAACTTCCAAAATTTAAAACAGAATTTATCGAATGTTTGGCATATAAGAACTGGTTAAGTATACCTGGCCATTCTAGAATAATAGAGATTAATTTAAATTACATATAAAAACTTAGTAATGAAGAAACATTATGTATGCAAAGTTGTTCTGTATTGATGTCTCAGATATGGCAATATGTTTCAGTAAAATTATTCAACTTTGTTCTATTTGAGTAAAATAAAATAGTACAAGTAAATACACACATTATTAACAATCTGGACACTCCTTTGGTGGATAACTGTCTAGTGTAAAACCCACAAAATAAACTTGAAAACAGATATAAGCTCTACACCGGCCCACAAAATTTTAACCAAATTAACATCTAACCCAGAGCACATGAAATAAGCATTATATTTAAATCATTTGCATATATTCTTTAACCAATAAGTTGAGAGTGAAACGATTTAATATTTGCAAAAATTTAAATGGCAAATACGAATCACCAAGTCATAACATCTATCAGCATTATAACATTTTTATCCAAGTGATTGCAAAATGTTCTGGAGTTTTACCTCCTATTCATATCATTGAAAATCAAACACCTCTGAAACGTTCAACCAGCATATTAGTAACGCTTCCCAGAACGAAAAAACTCTGCCTGACTACATATATCTTTATAAACATGCCCATGCTGCCCCACAAACACATCTTCAAGAAAGAGATAGCTACAAATAAAATAGTCCTTTCCTGTGGGTGTTGGTTAACCCCACAAACATGTGAACTTCCTATGGGCACACACCCAACAGACATTGGCGATTAGGTGATTGAAAATGTTGCCCACAAAGGCGAAATTTTATATGTGATGACATCACCAGCAAACCCGGGTTTCTCTGTGATATAATGATATAATTGCCTGGCTGAGTGTGTCTCTTGAGTGTGTGTGTGTGTGTGTGTGTGTGTGTGTGAGAGAGAGGGGGGGGTGGGGAGAGAGAGAGAGACCAGAGAGCCTTAAAGAACAGCATCATCAGAAATGCTATAACCTTCTGCAAGGTTTGCAAGAATCTTTCCACAGACCTTTGACTTTTTCCAGATTTCTTACAGCTTAAGTTCATTCAAAAATGCATTTCCCGCACAGGCAAATTATGTTTTGTTTAGTTAGCACACTGTTAATCCTAAAATATCCCCCCGATGGGTCTGCTGAGATGAGATTTCTATACCAAATGAGGCATGTGTATCTGTATAATATGATGCAGGACTTGCAGGGTCCCTTGAGACCTGCCTTTGAAAGGATAAGACGTCTTGGTTGTAAAGGTAATGAAAGGGTTAAAAATTGAGGCTGTCTGGGGTAAAAGAAAGGGGATATTGTTGTCTTTAATCTTTCCGCAGTATGTGTAAGACTTCCATCCCGGATCTGCACATAGCAGCGGAATAGGCTCGGCATGCATTGCGTGCAAGCTCCTTGATTGTAGAGGGGGGAAAAAAACCTGGCTGGAGTCCAGACAGGCTGGAGCTCTGTTGATCATTATGTCTAGCCTTCAGGTGTCTCAGCACACAGTGGGCGGCGGTGGGGGAGGTGTAGATAACATGAGAGCAGACAAAGAAAAAAAAATGGTGTATTTTAAAAAGATTATGCGAAAATTTGTGTCCAAGTCCTCTTTAAAAAATGAATCCTACCGTCTTGGACTTTTATAATTAGAACGCAAGCTCTGCTCTGGAAGATCTCTTTAAGCCATAATTAGTTATGTCTGGAGCCTTTGAATAATTCCTTTCAATAATTGATGGAGTTGATACTCTCTTTTAAAAATAAGGAGGGCAATGTTTTCTTACAAACTCTCTTTTTGTTGGAGGCTTTGTCGTTCAAAATCTTCATCAGTCACAATCACGTCGATTTGATTTGCCTTTTAATTTCTTATGAGACTTAGCTTATAACTTTTTAAGAATTTGGATGATTCTAGAAGTAAAGGCATAATGCATTGCTAGATTACCCTAGCTGAATGTAAAAAGAAAGCAATAATACAGGATCATTCTCCCCCATTTGTTTCCAATTATTTTATAAATAAATTAAAAAAAACTGGTTTGTACGTCGCTTCTGTTTGAAACTCCATCAAAAAAACCTTACCAAGAATGTGAGATGCTAAGCATATCTTTTGCCTTCTAGTAAGAAGAAATCCCAAATTATTTTATTCTTCCAGCATTCTTCTATAAAGAAGCTTCCGCATGCTTCCTCCCCACCCCCACATCCTCACTCCACCCTATTAGGAATTTCAAAAAAAAAAAATCTTTATACATGGAAGGCTGGATCCTGATACAGAAAGCTGTCTTTTCCTTCTGTCTTTACACTGACCACTTTACACGGTCACCTTTCACTTCTGCCGGGACTTTATGTCACATTTTGTGGACTAAAATGCTGAAACCAGTTCAGTCTCTATCATTATTATGAAATGAAAAGTGGTAGTTAAAAAACATAAATAAAAAGAAAGCTCTGGCTTGAAGCCATTGTTCAGAATTTCAGAGCTATTTGCCCCCAAGTGTCTTAGCAGTCTTTCATAGCTAATTATAATAACTGTCAGATGTCTGGAAAGTCTATGGTACCCTTGTCAGTGGAGTCAGCAAAGTTTGTCTTTTATTTTTCTTGGGGACAGATCAGATCTGATTAGACATAAAGAATGAAAAGAAGTGAAGTAAGTACATATGTGTGTGCCTTCATTTTTTCTTATGAACAAAGCAGCATACTGGAGCAATGTTCCGGGGTGCAGCTTCCTGCAGCTACTCTTTGGAATGCCTGACTTTTATTTTTAATTCTTTATCTTTAACGTAATAAAGCATGCAACAATTGTCCCTGAAACATTTTCCTGCCTGCTGAATACCTTTCCGTACACGTATAAAAGAGTACCCTAAAAAAAATCTTCAAATATTTGATGCTTATGACATAAAACTATTTTAATCAGTACACTTGACGGAAAGAAATGTATACTTACAATTTCAAAATGGTTATTTGTGCTAGTTCCTTGTCCCCGGAGGCATAGCAGAGGCTTTTGCCAGACTGTCCCTGATGCAGGTGCAGAATCCCCGTTTTCATGACGGAGGGAGGTAGGAAAGTGCTTCATAAAGTCACTCGGAACTCAGCCACTTGTGCTCAGGCATCCTTGCTCCTGTGAAAGCTGTACTATCTGCAGTTCTGAATTGAACTAAATTACAGCCCATGTGAAAGACAGAGGCAGCGAGTCATGTGGGAGATACACAGCCATCCTATTGGCCACCAAGACATAGCTTAGGCATTCTGCCTTTTCCACCATTGGTGAATAGTTAAAACTGAAAGCATCTGGATCCTCCTCTTGAGTTTATTTGTCCTTTATGTGTGGAAGAATGACTGTAGGATTTTACAGTGACAGAATTAGTTAAGAAAGGGACTGAAGTCATCCTTCACAGAAACCAGTGGGAGGAGACTGGAAGCTCAGCTTTTTCAAGATTTTTCTTTCCTTTTTATCCCCCTGCCCTGCAGTTTTGTCTGTGATTTGCCTGGTTGCCTGTCAGAAAAACGTGTGTGTGTGTGTGTGTGTGTGTGTGTGTGTGTGTGTTTTCCCAGTTAACTTTGGAGGTGACAGAAAGTAAATTCTCATCTCATTCCTTTGTGGAACTCAATCACATTTGGAAGCACAAAATCATTTTCTTTTTGTCAATCATGAATTTTCAGATTTTATTTTGATACACAAGCTTTATGCAGTTCTAAACTAGCAGACTAAATTATTCAATAGTGACCCAGAAATAGAATTAACTTTTTTGAGTTGCTGCTGAAAGCAGGGGGAAAAATAACTCTGGAAAACATTAAAAGGCAACAATGTCAAAGAAATCAAAATAAGGGCTTCAGCTAAGCAGGGCTGGAGAGGAAGTATAACTTTTCTAAAGTCATTCTTTAATTTAGCACTTACGGTAATGCAAAACTGTAATAATACTGACAGCCAGAATTTATTTTTCAGTCACTTCAGGATGATTTCATTCACCCGATTCCTAAAAATCACTGGTGCATTTGTAAAGATTTAGGGGTACAAGTTACCCAAGAGATGATCAAATCCCATATTTCTAGGGTTGAAGGTGAGGAAGGCGGTCTCTGACAAATACTAACTCTATCCATTCACACTGATCCGCAGAGTTACGCAAAATAAATGGATAGCGAAGTGAATAGGAATTCGCTCTTTCTTGTGTGCCTACCGAGACATAATCACTCTTGTTTAATTCAATCATTACAACAATCCATAGGGTCCCTTTTATTACTTTCATTTCTCTGTGGCAAAGACAGATAATTTGCTACCATGTTTTGAACCCATATTTGACTGATTTCATGTCCTTGTTTTTCAAATAGATATGTTCCCTTCTAAAACAATAATGGTTATCTCTTATAGGTATCTTCCTTTTGTGTATGCGAGGTAATGTGCACAGCACTTCACATCATCTTGCTCAATCCTTACAACTATTAATAGGTTAGTTATTCTGTTATCCCCACTTTGTAGATGAGAAAATGGGGTTTATACTACCCAGTGTCATAAAGTTGGTAGTTGGTGGCACTTGATTCAAACCAATTCTCATCCATTTTACTACGCATTGTATAGAGATTGTCATCATGATGTTGAATAAGATGATCTTTTTTCCCTTCCTCCTTTCCTTCCTCCCTTCCTTCCTTCCTTCCTTCCTTTTTCTTTCTGGTATAATACATTTGAATGTTTCGGCATAAACAGAGAATATACAGTCATGTAAGTGTGCTTAGATCAGACCTAGACCATACCATTAAAAGTGACCCTAATGTGACTATAAATAGGCATTAGCGTAGCAGGCATGGAGCCATATTTTCTTTGGGCCTCACAAGAGAGCCCCTCCATAGCATCTTGTAACAATAGAAGCTTCCATATTTGTTGAAGGAATGCATTTTCCCAGAACATTAGTCTGGAGTTTAAGGAGTCCTGCAACTGGTTTGGAGCTTGAAACCCATGAATTAATAGGATCAGACAAGTCATGGATCCTTTCCAAAATGGCATCAAAAATTCCATTTCTGCTAGGGAAATATCAAGAGTCCTCCTGGAGTTTTTTGAATGTGTCCCTCCTCCAGCCTAAGGAACTTGCATTCACTCCTCCTCATCTCCATGTGGCCTATTTGTAGACTGGAGGCAATTCCTGAAGGAAATATGACTGCATCCTCACCACCTATGCAATCTAAAGTACACACTGCTATCTCCTAGAGTGTGTTGTAGCTAGAATAGGTTATGCAGGTCCTAAGTAGAATTAGAAGATAATTTTTAGTCCTCTTCTTTTTTGAATATTTTTTTTCATTGAGTGGTGCTTAGTTTCCCATAAATTGTTGCCACCCCATCCAGAATTTTGCTAGTTCTGTCTTCTCATACAACACTCAAGTGATAATATTATGTTATCCTATTTTTGTTAAGTTTCTCTACTATAGTGTAAATATTTCAAGGGCTGAATTGTATTTCACTATTTTTAATCCCTCTTAATTCCTATCATAGTAGAGATGACACTAATTTTTGCTGTTTGTTTGTTTTGCAGTGACCTATTCATTGGTGGCCAACAGATCACAAAAAAAAATCTGATAAATAATGCTAGTGTGTTAAAAAGAATATTTTAAAATAAAGTCCAAATAAATGAATCAGACACTGGAGGACAAATAGGGAAACTATTTTGAGACCACAGATTCTCACCAATTTTGGTCTAAATTAATCATACAGGACACTTACACTGATTTAAACTAATGGTCGCAAGATTGGCACACAGTTACCTAACTCCTCCTTGTTGTCTTCAGTCCTTATTCACTGGACACAAGGCTTCTGGGTCTCAGATTCCCCCTTCATCTCTAGTTCTGCCATCACCCTGGTTGAGTTCAATGCTCATACAGGCAATCTAATCAACACTCTAATATCTGACTTCACTGATCTCAATTCTGATGATGGGGCCGCCTCCACTCCCACCACAATCACTCCACACAAACTGTAGATTGGAAAAGTGTACTGTTAATACTGCAAAGCCAAGTCACCTACTCTCTATCTACCATTTCCACCCTTCTACACCTCTTTTTCAACCTTTTCTGATACCTTCAATTCTCTGGCTCCTCCATTGTCTCTTTATCTATCGTTCTCTTCCATGTTCCATTCCCTTTCCTTTCATACGCCTTGCCCTAGTATAGCCATATTTCATGACATCATACCACATCTGGTCAAGATACCCAACTTTCTTGCCTGGTTTGCCTTTTGATGTCCCATCAGTTCCACCAGGCAAAATCCAATTTAGGGTAAATAAGAGGATAATCTCCTCTATTCTGGGCTTCCAAGGGATGCTAGATAAAAATCAAATCCATCTATAAAAGACGTGACTATAAGTTCAGAGTCTCCAGATTTGACTACTCAATGCTGTATAAAACTTATGGTTGCTCACTCAGCTTTTCTCATTTTCCACAATGCTATCCACTCTTTTTTTCTCTCTCTACTCTTTCTCCCTAGATTGCATTGCCTTCCCATCCTTAGAGGAACTAACTAACTTGCCAAAATGCAGATTCATCCTTTTCTTATTCTTTCCCATTACAATGGAAAAGTTTTTCAACCTACCTAAGGCAAATCAATTACAGTGTTCCTAGATAACTCCTCCTGCTCTTTTCAGAAAACTTTTCTTAAATGTCTCTACCTTTCTCAAATTGTCAGCAGCTCCTTGCCTACAAAGTTTTTTTACTAGCATTTTAAGATGCTCAAGGGTCTTCGATATTTAAAAATCCTTGCCTTAGGTACCAGGTCCCCCATCCTGTATTGTGTCTTTCCTGGGTAAACCTCTTAAATGATTTAGTGACAGTCACTGTTTGTAGTTTCTTTTTTCTCACTTCTCTACTTATGCAATCTGGCTTGTGTCCTTGCCATATATATATATATATATATATATATATATATATATATATCAGACTTTCCTCAAGCTGTTTGATTCATTGTCCCCACTGCCTGGAACACCTTTGTCCTAGATCTTTACCTGTTGGCTCCCTCATCATCTGTTTCTCTTCACATGTTACTGCTCAGGCAAACTTTTCTTCATAGAATGACACCCACCTATTATCCAATCTAATTTATTGCCTGGATTTGTTTTTTGCCCATTGAACTTATTATCACCAGAAAATATATCATTTTCCAAATGTACTTGTCTGCCACATGTCTCTCCCCACCTGAATATGAGCCTTGTTTTCTGAAGTTTGTTGTGTTTATTGTTCACACTTTGAGCTAAAAAATTCCAAATATCCTATATAACAGCCATTCAGTATGTTCAGCTGCAAAGGACTGGTTGAGAAAATGAAACTGAATAAAATGTCCAATGCAGTGGTGATGGAAATAAAATTAAAATAACACCAATAAATTAGTTTTGTGTTTATATGTTTTGCTGATTCTTTAAAATTTGTATCTATGTGCTTTTATAATTATTTAAGTCCAGTAAATAAATAAAAAGAGTATATCTATATTTTTGTTACATAAAGATACTCTTTCTAGGGTGCCTGGGTGGCTCAGTCAGTTAAGAATCTGACTCTTGATTTCGGCTCAGGTCATGATCTCAAGGTTCATGAGTTCAAACCCCATGTCAGGCTCTGTGCTGACAGCATAGAGCCTGCTTGGAACTCTCTGTCTCTCCCTGGCTTTCTCTGTCTCTCAAAAATAAATAAATATTTACAAAAAATAAAGATACTCTTTCTACATTAAAAAGCTCAATTTATACTTTCAACTTTCTGAAGGAAAATCTATTAAAGAATGAAATGTCATTGATGGAAGAATTGGACCTTCTAAATTGCATATTATTAAATAATCCCAGAATACATACCATATTACAAATCCTAAAATGTCTTTAAGAAACACATTTACCAGTAACTGTCTTTTATATGTACAGTACTTGATATGTACTTGATATATCTTATATTTCAAAGCTCTTTAAGGCCCACTGTTATATTTGATATTTACAATGACTCAGTGAGAAAAGTATTGCTATCCCCTTGACTATGTACAGAGAGACTAAGATGTGGAAAATTACATGATTTATAGAAACAATGCAACATAGAATCAGTACCATGTCTCTGCACTCGCAACACAAGGTATGATGTCATGAGATGTGGGCTATACGAGGGCAGGAGGTTAAGAGTTCCGTAGCTCAAATATGCAAGTATTAAATTATTGGATTATGTTAAGCCTTCTAACTTGGCCTCAACTTTGTATTCTGAAATAAAGGACACATAGAAATTTCTGCTTCTCACACATTTACATACAAAATGTTTTTTGTTATAAAATTAGCTGTTGGTAGTAATTTTGTTTGTTTGTCATGGGTGGTCTGAGACTTGGGTGGGAAAATTGGGATCAGACGAAAATGAGAGATATCTGAGCAGGAAGTCTCTCAACTGTTCTGAATTTATAATGAGCACATATTGGGATGTGTGGTCAGATCTCAGGGAGTTGGGCCAAACATACTGAAGAGTTTGCTTCTTACTCTTTTTTTTTCTTTTTCTTTTTTTTGAACTTCGTAAAAGACAAACCTTTTATGAACTTAGATGTTTACCTTTAAGTGACTGAAATGCTTTTGATTTTTCTCAGTTTATTACCCTCTCTTGAGTGTGATGTTCACATTTCCTACAAGTAAAAATTAATATCCAGACATAGAGGATTTCCCAAATATGCACATGATTAATGTAGAACACAGTAAAAACCCCACTATTTTGGCTTGTCACTTTTCATGTGGCTGTGTTGGCATAAAGTGAACAAGCGAGAGAAGTAGGCTGACCTACTGTTGTCTTAAATCTCCCGACTTCTAATGCCTTCGATGATCAAAAGCAAAGTGCATTTTCTGTTTCTTCCAATCAGAAGGAAACAGCTATGTGGACAGCATACAATCTATAAACAGAGACTCTAATTTTTAGAACAAAAGTCACCAAAACAAGGTATCATCATTAGCTTGTCTCAGATTAATATAACACAATTACATTTATGTGAAAGAACAATGATTTCATTAGAGTCTTACTTTCACTTATCAGTACATCTTTTGAGTGTTTATATCTACCTACCACACGGCAATGCTTTTCTAACACTAATGTGCCCATGAATTACCTTGGACTTGGTTTAAAGCTGGTTCCGTAGGTGGGGAGCATGGTTTTAGATTCAGCATGTCTGTCTAGCAATCTCCCTTGTGATGCTGATGATGCTGGTCAGCTGAGGACACTTTTATTAGCAAGGCTCTGGAAGCCACTTAGAAGTATTAGATTAGAACATAGCATTAGGGACCAACTACTCAATACGGCTTACTAATTATCTCCAGTGGGAGAGTTTCTCTCATTTTCTTTTCCCCCCTTTCTCCTCAGCTGTCCATTTTCTCCCTCACCCTCCACATTTTGTCACACCTTGCTATCACTTGGCATATGATGTTTCATGCAGTTGCTGAACTCCAGGTGATGCCTTTAAAAAAGGGGCACAACATTCTTATCTGATCCTCAGCCACACGGCAGCCAAGCAGAATCTATAAAATGTCTGCTGAGCCATGCCACAGCTCCTGCTCAGAGTACTGCTACTCTATTTCTCCATTTGAGATATTACAGTCATCTTTAATCCAGATTTGCACTCTGGTATGATCTCACTTAGTCCTTGAATTTTTTTTGGGGGGGGGACTTAAAACTGTGAAAACTAATTTTTGCCTAGTTTTTGTTATATTTTTATGCCAAAATAAATTTTAAAATAATATATTTTTTTTTCCTGAAATGCTTGCTCAACATTTTGCTGGACTGATTTTTTTTTACAAATATTGAAAACTTTATTTGAAGTCAGAAATGCCCACTTCCATTATTTCTATTCAATATTCTACTGGTTGCCCTAACAGATACAACAAAACATTAACAAACAAAAAGAAATAAAAAGCACTAAGGATAGAAAAGAAATGGATAAAACTGATATTGTTTACATGATTGTGGAATGACAACATACAAAAGAATCTGTAAACTTTTAGAATTGACAATAAATGTAGCAAAGTTGCTGAGTACAAGAAAAATCAATATACAAGAATAATTATATTTTTATAAAACAAAATAATTGTATTTGTGGCTAGTAAGCAACAAAAAGTAGAAAATAAAATTTTAGAAAGATCATTTATGATAGCACCAAAATAATCAAAATATTTGAGGAATCTAATGAAAGATGTGTTAAAACTTATGTACCAAAAACTAATTAACATTACTGAGAGAAATTAAAGCTTTAAGAGATATACCATGTTCATGAATTTTTAGGCTATCAAGTCCCCACAAATTAATCTATATACCTACTGTAGTCCCAATATAATTTATAGCAGTTACAGACTAAATGCTTCTGTCCCCCCAAAATCCATATGTTGAAACCCTTAACACCCACTGTAATGATATTAAAACATAGGGCGTTTGGAAGGTAATTAGGTCATATGGCTGGAGTCTTCATGGATGGGATTAGTGCCCTTATAAGAGGTAAGATTTATTTATTTATTTATTTTTAATCTTCTTTTTTTTTTTTTATTTTTAATTTTATTTATTATTTTTTTAATATATGAAATTTATTGTTGGACTGATTTTGTTAAAGAGCATTCTCCAGTGGTGTTGTTCCACGAGACAGCACCTGCATGAATAAATATAATTAGATAAGATATTTATCCATTTGGATATCCAGTGGTGAAAATTTTAGGCAATGACTACTTGGAGAGGAAACATTTTGGTAAGAGGTGAGATTATTTTATGATCCTTAAATAACACCATTAAGTGATGTGCTATCTACTGCATTCTGGGTTTGGCATTTGTTTTTTCTAATATCACACATATGAGTAACTTAAGCTGTTCTAGCTTCCTTGGTATAAATTGAGTATCCATATGGTAGTAACGCAGTGAAATGCCAAGGTTGAAGTACTTTCAGCCCTATTTAGGGAGTTGTAAATATTTATGGAAACTTCTGAAGAATGCTCATTTAGTCTTCCTAGGACTCTTTCACGAAAATTTCTTTTCTGTTATTTCTTACTTATCTTCAAAAATAATCCTCAGGCTATGATAATGACTGAATGGATAACTGTATTTAGTGAAAGTGTCTTCTAGGCAATTAACTTTAAGAAATTATCTTATTGACCCTAGAAAATAAAATAAAGAAGTCACAAAGAATAATAATTCACTCCACAACTCTAGTTTCTTAACCTACGTAAGTGCATGGCTTTCACAGACACACCAAATTATCTATTAAGATCTTCAATTATGAAAATTGTTAGCCTTACCAGACATCACATTACTTTTGAGTTGTATCTATATACTCAATTCCAAGTCTACTTCCAACTCTTGGGTGGTCTAAAATTGAGATAATTAATTAAACCCTTTGAAAAGCATCTGCCATGCACATTTTGTCTTGGATGAAAGAAATTATTTCATGCTTTACTTAAGGAAAGTTAATACCCAAAGGCTGCACATTAGCGCTGTCTTGAATTAGAACTTACCAAATCTGAAAATTGGTTACTCACATGCAATCTTCTTTAATAACTTATGAAAATTTAAATTAAATTGGATTAATAATTTATGCTGAAAGTTTTATCAGTGAAGCTTGAAATTTTAAAGTTTCAGAATAAGCAATGAAATTTTCAGTTAGAAAAATGGGTTGTTGGATGTGCTTCTCAATATTATTTTAAAATACTTTGAAAACAGGAAAAAAATCCTTCTTGTCTATATAAAACTTTGAATATATAAATCCTTCTTGTCTATATAAAAATTATTGAAAGAAAGGTTAAAAAGAAAATGGAATCATTCTGCTGCCTTCCCCAAATGGATTATTTTTTCCACTTGTACGGATTTGGGAGGTGAGGGGGGATAGTAACATCACTGGGCTGCTTTAACAGATGATTGTTATGTTGGAAATTTCTGGGTTGAGCTTTAGCACTAGAAATGGGCTCATGGAATGGAAAGCAAGTGATAAAAATATGCTTCTTAGTGAGGACAGAAAGGACTCTACAGTGGGCACAATCGGCTGTGAAGCATGCTAGAATATGAGCTGCAGATCCGGGCATGAGTAAAAGAAAGCAGGAATGGATGGAGCATACTAAGATGATTGTAGACTGGTCCTTAGGTTGATAGCTACTAGATCAAATAAAAATGCAGTGGCCAATATCTAGCCAAGAACACCTGGGAGGATATGGAGGCATGGCAGGGAGAAAAGGTATTTAAGTCCCACTGTCAGGTATTTCTTATTGAGAGAATTCCTGCCAGCAGCTACAGGTAGACAGAAATGCCTCTTGGATACTTTCTAGAAAGTCTCATCACAGCGTTTCATCCACACACTGCAACTGGAGCAGTTGTCTCCTATTACCTAGCCCACCACGTGTTGGTCCAGAGATGGGACTTCATCTAAGCCCAGCTAACTAGGAATTTGAACTTGTGACTAAAAGATTTTAGCGTTAGTCGATAGACTATACAGGATTGAGGGTCCATTTTCAGCAAGACCATAGACTAGGAAGTAAAGCAAATCATCAGCAAGAATTAGGAGTGATGCACAGGAGCTGACAGATGTGGACAGTACAGTTCTTGAATTTTCTATAATGCCATAGTCTGGTCTCGGTCCCAAGAGTTGGTTATGTTCTGACCCTCGGATTTCCTGCCATCTTTCCTTCAACCCCCAAAGACATACGTTCCTTTGATTCAGACGAGACAAAGTTCGGTTACAGAAACAGACATCCATTCCGTACAGGTGTGGTGCAACTTCTGATCACAACCATCGTATAATATGTAAATTAACCTCACTTTCCTTCTAACTTGTGTAATAAATGGCATTTGAATAGAAAAACACATATCCCTTTTATCAGTCACTTCAAGTCCCATGGAGTGACTGCAAAATTGCCCTTAAGTTTGCCTCAAGCACCATATGAGGCCTAAACATTTTCTCCACTTATAATATGCATAGTAAGATTAAATCAGTCAGCCAATAAATATTTATTGACAATGTACTATTACCCAGCACTATCATTAGTTGAGAAAATGAAAATGAGGAGAATGACTTTTCTTACCTCACAGGAAGCGATAAGGTATAGAATCATTGAAATGCACCTAAAATAATAAATGTGGCATTGACTTCTAGGCTTCTTTTGATATATTGAATTATATGTAATGTATTATATATAATCCAAAAATATAAAAACTAATCTTGACATTAAGGAAGTAAAAGTCCAGTCAACACTAAGAGCATTGCTCTGCAAATATCTCTTACAACTCTTTCCTTCTGATTTGGAGTGTTCTGTAGTGCCTGTAAATGGTACGATTTTCATTAAGCTCTTTGAGAGAGCTTTTTATCAATGTTTTGAGTTCATCTCCATCATTTCACGTTTACTGATTCTCTCATTGAACTAGAGTCAAATCAACTCCCAGGGGAGGGAAACTCAAATGACACTGATGTATTTCATTCGATTCTGATTTCCAACCCTAAATTAGGGTTTGTCAAAATATTCAGGGTTTTATAAATAATAAGATATCACTTTTCTTATTTGCTTATATTCATGAAAACAAAAGTGAGATCAAACTTCTCATCCCCCCAAAGAATTTCAATTACAAGGACTTTCCTCTCTCTACCCTCTGCTCCCTAAAGCCACATCCTTTGTAGCTCTTACCAGTTCCAGATTGCTGCAAACCTTGATCTCTTCAGATCCTTGTTATGAAATTCATAAAGCTCTCTGGCTCTCAACTTTCACATTCATTCATTCCTGTTCCCATTGTTCCCTGCTGTTTCAGGGAAGTAGAAATGTACTAAGACCCTTTGCACCCATGAGCAGAAATGATGCTATCATAAAGTGTTCTGTAACTACTTTCTTTTAGCTACTGTGTCTCTAAAATTCAGAACTGCTAAATATATTTGAGCTGCCCTTTCATGCCATTTTCCAGAATATTAAGGC
Organism: Lynx canadensis; assembly: GCF_007474595.2. NCBI lineage: Eukaryota > Metazoa > Chordata > Mammalia > Carnivora > Felidae > Lynx > Lynx canadensis. The sequence continues at coordinate 37,645,503 of NC_044319.2, forward strand.
ATCTAATTAAATTATGCATGCTGCCTTGACCAAATAAGGCATTTGCTTCATTCTAATGGGGAATGACATTTATTTTCCTATCCCAAAAGAATTCCAGAGTTTTCCTTGTAATAAAGGCTAATTTTATCTCTAATATGGTAACTACATAGATATAACCACACAATTTCTCTTTTTTTTTTTTCAGATTAGACCTCTTAATTTAAAGAGGTAGATTTTCCATACCTGCATCTAAAAATTAACAGGCTTGATAACTAACTTCAACTTTTCATCTTGGTTTTATGGCATATGTTCTTGTCATTTCATCAATCTGTGAACTGAACATATCATTTGAATGTACAATTTAGAATCAACATAATTATTTTAAATGGGTTCTTTTGATGTTTCAGATGACTATTGAAATTTATACAATGAGGTCAAATTGCAATTTACAAACTTTTGTGCATATTGAAAGTGATTTCTTTGGCAGTGATATGTTTTCAACAGATGATGATGATGGCAGTTATTCTCTGCTGGTCTGAATTTAATTTTAGTCATTTTTATTATGATATTCTAACCCATGGCATATTAACAAATACATAACTTCTAAAAGTGCTGAATACTCTTTGAGATGCAGTTTATCATACTGTTAAATACTATACATCATAAGCAAACAATTCATGTAGAAAAATGTGCCTGTTCTTTGGAGGGAGGTAAATAGATAAGCTGTCCAAGGTACAAGGAAATAGAGCATAGATAATGCAGGTTTGAGATATTCTCTTGCTTAAGTGATGCATTAAATCAATATTCTGCAAAGTCTTTTTCTTGTTATGTTATTTACTTGGATACTGTCACAATTTTCCATTAAATTGTCTATTTCAGAAGAAATATTTTTCTCAGTTCCCAATTTCATTTGATTAGTATTCTTTAAACTCTTTCACTATATATGCAAATTATCAACTATTTCCATTATGTCACTCTTCTGCTCAAAAACCTTCAATGGTTCTCTATCTCTTGTCTCATCATATGTAACCAATTTTTCCCCCTGATTTTCAAGATCTATAGTGTCTGTGTCTTCTAGCTGTGGAACGTTATTTCCTAGTATTACCTAACATTCTCCCTAATGCAGTCAGGGATGCTTCCAGCTGTCATATAAACATACCATGTTAGTTTCATCTGCCACAACTTTATCCTCTTCCTCCTGATCTTATTCCTCCTTCGTGTGTGTGTGTGTGTGTGTGTGTGTGTGTGTGTAATGCGTTTTTCTCCTCATCCCTTTCCTCAATCTTTCAAGGTTGAAGACCTTCCTTCCTAAAGCCTTCTCTTATTCTCTCAAAAAATAATTGTCATTAAAAAAATCCCATACACATAAGCACATGTAGTCTCTAACCACATAATATAAGTCTTCTCATTATTTATTCTAGTAGGCATTATCATATATTGGGAGGCTCACTATGTCTATTCATTTAGTATAAATGAATACAGCAAGGTAATGATTTGTTTAGTTTTATGATTTGTCCACATATGAGCCAGAATCAAGAAACCAACCAAGTCTGAATCCAAAAACATCCCCCATCACCCTTCTAAGCTATCTATAACTCATGAGTGATTTCTCCATTGTTAAATTCCATGTAATACAGGAGGTAGTAAACATGAAACCCTGGCAGAATAAGATCATATGAATCAATACTCTCATACATTGTTTTAAACCAGCTGAAATGGCTGAAGGTCTCGATCTTGCTGCACTAGTTCACTTCTCTCTGTTGCCTTTAAAACTCTGTAATTCCTTAACAGTAGCTTGTGGTTTTTTTCTTTTTCTGAGAAGATGATAAAGCACTGTAGACATACTTGGCATTCAATAAAAACATTTTCAATGGGAATGTTATAATTCAAGTCATGATTATAAGGAATCTTGGCAAATCAGTTTGATTCATGTATGCTGGGACTTATGAAAAAATACATCATTGGTAACACCTGTCATAAAATGTTCAGGTAAGAAATTAAAAAGTACTTAATACAAGGTGAGTATTGAAAAATATTTGTTCATGAATAAACAACCCAACTTTAAAAATGAACACGGGATTGTACCATACCTATGAAGGGGGGGGGGGGCGGAAAGCAAGGTATTTCATACATAATAAACTTTAAAATGACATGCATAGAATGAAGTTCAAAAATAACCAAAATAATCCATAAATATTAATAAGATAGATCTTTTGTGTCTTTATTTTTGCCACTCCTGAGTGTTCAGTGAATGCTTGGCAATACTAGACAACTTTGTTCAAGCCTCTGAAAAAAATGGTTGAAACACTTAGGCTCCCTTGGAATAGGTTTTTACAAATACTTAGTGGTTTTTTAAAATATGATCAATGATGTAGTGGGATGATATTGAGTTCTAATCTCATCTCTGGAACCTGTAAATATTACCTTAAATGGTAAAAGATGTAATTAAATATTTGGAGATGGGTAATATCTTGAGATTTTCCAGGTGGGTATAATGTAATCACATTTATAAGTCACCTTATAAGAGAGAGGCACAGGGAGATTTGACACAAGCAGAAAAGACACACACACACACACACACACACACACACACGTGAAGGTACGATGATGACGGAGGTAGAGACGGGAATGATGTGGCCAGAACCCAAGGAATGCCAGCAGACACCAGAGGCTACAAGCCGCAAGGAACAGAATGTAAGTATCAAGGAAAAATGAAAACAAGCTAAATATAATAGAAGAATCACATTATACTTCATAGTTTGTTTAAATCATTCATTCTTATAAATAATTTTTAACTTTGGTGACATCATTTGTATTTTTATGTAATATTCTCCCATAATAACGATATAAAATATTGATTTTAAAATTCAGAATTATTTTATCAAGCTGATTGAGTCAACTATAGAGCTTAACTAGTCAAGTGTTTGTGGAAATAACCTCAAAAGATAAATTCATACTGCCATGAAATGTATTAGTAAGCAAAAGCATGCTTTTTAAAATAAAATCTGATGATAAGACTAAGAATTTTTAAATAAGGATAATAAAGAAGGTTTGATTACAAACCACAGATGCGGGATGGTTTTGTAAAAAGGAACGTTACTCAGTGGAGTGTTGAAAAATGTTTGATTTGGGGAGGGGTACAGAGGAGGTAGGAAAGAGTCCTGATTTGTAGCATTTGCTGATTTCCATGATGTAAATGCACCTAATGTGGCTGATGTGACATCACTGAACACATGAGGAGAAGATGTGTACAACTGGCTGCTACAAGCCTATCCAGCGGGGTTTCAATTCCAACCACTAGGTAGTTTTCACATTTGCACTAGACTTTCAAAACAGATTTCTGCAAATGTGCTTACTGTGGTTGCTTACATTCAGGGTTTATTTTCCTACAAGTTATCTGTTTTTATGAGTAATTATCTATATGCTATAAAAATTTCCAGAAATGTGTATGGCCAAATATAGCCTTGCAGAGACAGTTACATCTCAAAACAACTCAATAAATAAACTTTGTATTTTTTTTTTTTTTCTGAAAAGACACCACAGAGGGAAGAATGACTAGTTTCCAAGCAGGTTAGCAGAAGGTTTCATGTAAGTGACATGTCTGAGTTAGGTCTGTAGAATAAAAATTCAAAGAGAAGAAGGTTATAACAGTTTATGTAGAGCCTGAAGGGCATGGAGCCTTGAGCAAAAATGGGACATTTAAACCAAATTTACTGATTTATTTTTAGGGAAATAACTCTGGTGGCAATGTGGGGATTAAACTGATGTAGGGAGAAGATTTGGATTAGGATGAGTGGTTGTGAGAGCAGTATAGACATTGCCAGGCCTACTATGAAAAATTGTAGTCTCTACTTGGAAAACTACCTCTGATTAGAAGCCTTAAGTTAAAGAGTTCCTAAGTATGGTGACATGGTGGATATTTCATACATTAAATGTTGACTAAATGGCCCCTGGAACTGGTTTAAAATAAAAAATTTAAATCAAGGAAACTTGGAGGTCCCTTGAGCTGGCCAGATACCCCCTACTGCCTGCATAACCACACATGAACGTTTGTTTTTGTGTGATGAATACATTGCCTCAACTGGTTGAATTCATCTTTTTTCTGTGATAACTCAATACAACCATGGTGAGTGTGCAGCAATACAGCCTATACTTTGAATGGGCGGGGCAAAAAGTACAGATTCAAGTGCCTGGGTAAGGAAAAAAACAAGGACAGGAAATGCTATGATCTGCTGGGGCATACGGTGGTATAGGAGATGTGGGAATAAGTGAGATAAAGCAAGTTTATCAATTGAACCAAAGGTGGATTAGAAAGGGAGAGAATGGGAGGGGATAGTTGAAGTCTGGCTTTCGTTTATTTCAATGGAGAAGGTGGCAGAGGAAATTCTTTGCTGAAGGAAGAGAGTGGTGATATATAAGCAGAGTGGAAAAGGCACTGGAGAAGCTCTGGGAAGCTCTCAAGTGCCCTAAAGATGACAAGAAGAACACCCAAGTCCGTGAGCAGAATGTGTGAGCCATTCTAGACAAAATGAGGAAAGAAAACTAGGCTAACAAGAGCAGGGATGAGGCCACTTGTGAAGCTTCTCCCTCTTTCTAAGGTAAAGTCCTAGTCACATGAATCTAAGAGGAAGGAGTCACATGTCCCTCTTCCATCCATGTAGCGTGCCCAATCCTCCTCATGTAAGGGACTGTTAGGTCCATCCTGCAGTTTTGCAGAAGTCTGCCCACACAGACATTCTGGTAATCCTGCAGTAAAGACAGAAGTCATAGATTTACTATGGGAAGGAGTTGGGCCAATTTTAGGAACAGGACTTCCAATAAGCAGAAGTACCCCTTACCACTGGGCTATTGAGGACACAGACAGTAAAGACAGAAGAGGTACACCCATCAGAGTTTCACAAATTGGGTTCTGTCATTAATTTCCAGATTATTGGATAGAGTCACTTGAGCCAACAAAATCCGTGCATTTCTGATAGCTGAGGAATAACCAAACACTCCCTGCCAGCAACAGTGCTTCTCTCACTCTTTTCCTGACTTTCGTGGCTTTAATCGGGCATTTTATATGATTCCATTTTTTTCTTAGCATATCATTAATACCTTTTTTTTTACTTTTTTTAGTGGTTATCCTAGAGCTTTCAATATGCATTTACAACTAATCCAAGTCCACTTTCAAATAACACAGTGCTACTTCATGGATAGTGTGAGTACCTTGTAACAACCAAATAATCCTACTTCCTTCTTCCTCTCCCTTCGTATCACTGCTCTCACTCATTTCTCTTATATATAAGTAAACATAAACATGGATAAATACATATATATCATACACATTTATTATAAGATATATACAGAAGCATACATACTAAACACTTGTTGCAATTATTCTGAACTGTTGTGTTAGATTAATTAAAAATAAGAATGAAAGCTTATTTTGCCTTCACTTGTTCTGTTTTCAATGTTCTTCCTTTCTTTTTGTAGATCTAAGTTTCTGACTTGTCTCATTTTCCTTCTTTCTAAAGGACTGCTTTTAGAAAGTTCTAAGATTTCTTAAAAAGCAGATCTTATAAAGCAAATTTATATGATTTCTTATAAAGCAGATCCACTAGCAACAAATTCCCTCAATTTTTGTTTGTCTGAGTTTTTATTTCTCCTTCGCTTTTGAAAGATAATTTTGCAGCATACAGAATTCTAGGTTGATGCGTTCGTTCTCCCAAAGCTTTAAATATCTCACTGTACTATTTTCTTGACTGCAGGATTTCCAAGAAGGTAGATGTAACTCTTATCTTTGTTCTTCTATAAGTAAGGTGGGCCTTTTCCCCTTCTACCTTCTTTCAGGATTTTTTTTCTGTATGTTTGATGTTCTGTAACCCGAAAATTATATGCTGAGGTGGTTTTTTTTTTGTTTTTTTTTTTGTTTGTTTGTTTGCATTTATCCTGCTTCATGCTCTATGAGCTTTGTAGATCTGTGGTTTGGTGTCTGACATTAATTTGGGGGAAATTCTCAGTCATTGTCTCAAATACTTCTCCTGTTCTTTTCTTTCTTTCTCTTCTTTCCTGTGTCCCCATCAGGCATACATTATACATTTTGTAGCTGTCCCACAGTCCTTGGGTCTTCTGTTTTCCTCACTCTTCTCTTTGCTCTTTATTCCTGGAGGTTTGTCCTGATGTGTCTTTAAGCACCTGGGGAAGAGATTTTCCCTCCCCTGTGTCCTGTCTACTAACAAGTCCATCAGAAGCATCCTTCGTTTCTGTTACAATGTTTTTGTCTCTAGCATTTTTTGTTCTTTCTTGGGATCTCAGCTCTCTGCTTCCATTGTCTGTTCTTACATGCTGTCTCCTTTATCCATTAGATCCCTTGTTAATCATAGTTGTTTTAAATTCCTGGTCTGCTTTTAACATCCCTGCCATGCCTGTTTCTAATGCTTGCTCTGTCTCTTCAAATTGTGTTGTTTGCCTTTGGTATGCCTTGTAATTTTTTTTTATTCTTGACAAGCAGACATAATGGACATAAATTGTGTCTGTGAATAGGTCCTTAGTAATGTGGTAGTGAGGTATGAGAGGAGAGAAAGCTTTCTCTGGTCCTCTGAATAGGTCTCAGCCTTTTAGTGAAACTGTACTTCTGGACTGTGAACTTCACAAGAGTTTTATTTGTTTTGTTTTGTTTTTTTCCTCTTCCTCCCCAGCACTTAGGTGAAACAGGATGGCTAGAATGAGCTAGAGGTTTTCATTTCACTTCCCGGGTCAGTTAGGCACCTATAACCGCCAGCAGGTTAAGCTCTGGTTAAGGAGATTCCCATGAGGGCAGTTCTTGTTGAGAATAAGTTACACTGATGTACCTCAAATGGTTTCCTTTCCCCTTCCCTCTGCCAGAAGTCTAAGGGTATTTCTGTTCCATATTCACTGTAGGAACCTGGGGGAACTCCAGGAGTTAAATCGCACAAATATATATATATATATATATATATATATATATATATATATATTTTAATTTTTAATGTTTTATTTATTTTTGAGAGATAAAGAAAGAACATGAGTGGAGGAAGGGAAGAGAGAGGGGAGTCACAGAATCCGAAGCAAGCTCCAGGCTCTGAGCTGTCAGCATAGAGCCCAGTGTGGGGCCCAAACCCATGAACCCACGAACTGTGAGATCATGACCCAAGCCAAAGTCAGACACTTAACTGACTGAGCCGCCCAGGCGCCCCTAAATCACACAATGTTTTGAGGGCCCTCTGCATGAGTAAGTCCCCCTGGAGTTTTTGATTCTCAAAGTTGTCTGCACTGAGCTGCTAGCAATTCGTCAATTGCAGTATGGAGCTTCCTACCCCAGCTCTAGCTCCCAGAAGGTAGACCTACCTTGGACCTCTTATAGGTCCAAGAAGAGTTGTTGACTTTTCAGTCTGTTCAGCTTTTTTATTTCTTGCTTGGATAGAGTGGTGACCCCCAAGCTCCTCCCGTGAAGAACCAGAAACCAGAAGTTCACACACAGCAGTGGTGAGGGGCACAGAGACACAGAACTTATAAAGGAGGAAAGTATGATGGCCTGACACACTTCCTCTTTGCTCTACTTTGTTGTGACAGGCACTAGTATAATTGAGACACTGTCGGGGTTCCTCTATTGCAAAAAACCCAAGTAAGGCTTTTTTGAAAAGCCTGAGTAGCATCTAGAAAGGAGGATATCTGAAGGAGGAACACGGGGGAGACCCCAGGGACTCCAGCTCATTCATAACCAAAAAGAATGGAGAGAATAAAACAAAGCAAAAGAGAAAAAATTCAGAATTATCTGGCTTTTAAAATATGAGTTCAAAAAGCTAAAATTGATCTTAACCCCACTGACACCCAGTTAGGAAATACCAAGAAAATATGAAGGGACAAAAAAATCAAGATCTGTTGCCCTCGTTGCCCCATCCCTAGATCTTAAATCCAAACTCTAAAAGGTGATGACATAACTGCCCCTAGGGAGGAGGCCAATGACCCAGGTTAGGATACTGCCCCTCTGGGGCCACTTTTGTCTAGAGATCACAATATTGTTCTAATTAGAAGCATATTGTAATGTTCTCCAGCTATTCGCGTTTAATTTTAGCCAAAACGACGGACCTGGGGGCAATGTGGTTGTACACTGTCACAGGTGATTTCAACTAGAACTGAACGGCTGAGCAGGTGTCCTTCCCTACACGGTATGAGTCCCACTGTGGAACGTGGCCAACTTTTCATACCCAGAAGGGCCCTTGCTCACGCAAAGGTGTTCAGGTTAACCAGCAGAATCAGAACCGGGTGTCGCATTCTTCGAAAACAGACACTACCCTCAGGGTAGTGTGAGTCTGCCCGTGTACGTAGCTGATAATACTGATTGCTCCAACTGAATTTCCATTTGTAATCGAATGTCTTTATCTTCTCTGACTACTCTTGGATGAGTTTGTGGTTACCAAGTCTACCAGACCCATGTTTACTTTATTTCCCTAGTGTTGCTTGAGAATTCCACTCGTCACTTGGCTATTTTCCAGGTGCATCTATTCTCAGATGCTTTATTCAAGTGCTTTGGTGCATCTGGCTATGGGTACTCACTTATCATACCAGGTAGTATTTCCAACAGTCTTGGAGTTGCAACCTAATACTTTCTGATTTCCTTGTAAAAAAAAGGTTTATAATGAAATAATTTGGAGGTAAATATTATGATACTTTTTTTGGTATTATTTATAGTACTCTGACATATAACAAAAGCAGTACTGAAAATAAACGTGTCATTTTTCTGCCAGAAAATATCTACTTGTTTTGTTTAATTGTATATAAAACTCTGGGAAAAAATTATGAAATATCAAAGGTAATAAAAGGATTCTGACTAACCTCTTGCTGAGATTTTTTTTCAAATAATAAATTACTTCAGAAAAGTTATACTTGAGATAATAGTGTCTACATATGTTATCTTCCAATCTAAAATATAATGTTTGGTTTCTGCTACCAAAAGTGGATACAGCTTTATATCAATATACTTTTGGCGATAATCATTTGCTACTCAGCTAGTGGCAATTATCCAAAACAATATATGATTTTTAAATTCAAATTCTATGAATACAGCTATCTAGCAGTTTGTGTGAAAACATGGTCTTCCTATAAAGCTAGCAATAGCAACTTCAATTTTAAAATATTTTAAATATAGGTGGAAAGTAAAAAACCATACTTCAATTATTTTCAAATAATTATATATTTCCCAAATGTGCATTTCTATAGCAAATATAGAAAATGAAAAGGTTTTTTTTTAATTGCAAGGATTCTTTTTTCTAGGAATTCAGTCACCTGATATCTATAGCTGACTGAGTGGATTCTTTAATCATAATTTTACTGACATACATATATTAAATTATCTTGAAAAAAAGTGAACATTTTCATGCTTTTTAATGTGTAGTCATGTGATCACTTTAGTACAGCTTTCAGTTTGCCCAAGAGTACTGCTCTGGTTTTTCCCATAATTGGATCTCATCCAGTTAATGTATGACCCCTTTTAGCCCTTGTAATATCTGTTCCATAATGAGCACGGGGAAGAAAAAAGAAACTGTTGAAACTATCACGTAGTAACTGTACCAAGAAGATGAGGTGGTTAAATTTAATATGTAGCATTACTAACCAGTGATGTGAAACATTCACTGTGAGCTTGCACTTGTGGGGTGCCGCTTCCCTTACCTCTTGCAACTATGGAAGAAAATAAATCTCAGGTTTTCATTATGTGGAGGATGGGAAAGGGTCATAAATTACAGATTAATATGTATTTCATAGCCTTTCCCCTTTTCCTCTGTTAATGGTATACAGTTGAGGCCATGCAAATATGGATTAACTTAAACTACTTGAAAATCTGGTTATGCATTTTATGAAATCATACACTTGTTTCTGGAGAGAGAACAATGTATAATAATGGGATCAGCTTTACTTGGAATATGGCAGCTTTCTTGTGTAATTTTCATGCAGAACAAATTAGCAAAACAACTTATAAAATAATAGAAAAAATGATTGTCTGGATACTTTACATTTCATTCAGCTGAGCAAAAGGCATGTAGACAGTGATCCTGTCAAAAGGTTTGGGCTGTGCGTGTGTGTGTGTGTGTGTGTGTGTGTGTGTTTTGTTTCAGTGTGCTTTTTCAGATTTTCATCCATCTAAACTTAATCTTTAATCTGGAGAGGACTGATGAATACCATTAAAGGAGAATTGGAACTCGCATTATGACAGAAGTAAGAAATTTCTTCTTGTTTGAAACAAGTTCAAATTTTTATGATCAAAAGGATTATACACAAAGGCATTGAAATAACTTTCAAACATGACTCCATAAACTTTAGAAAAAATTAGAGAAGGTGGAAATGTTGCTATACAAATGAAGAAATGTAATTGAACAGATTTTTTTTAAATATTTTTTTAAGTTTATTTATTTTGAGAAAGAGCACAAGCAAGGAAGGATCAGAGAGAGGGCTGGGGAGAGAGAGAGAATCCCAAACAGGCTTTGCATTGTCAGCGCAAATCCCTACGCAGGGCTAAAACCCACAAACCATAAGATCAGGACCTGAGCTGAAATCAAGAGCCAGATGCTTAACCAGTTGAGCCACCCAGGCGCCCCTGTACAATTTTTTGAAGGGTAGATCATGAAAGGATTCTGGAAACTGTAGACTTGCAAATTTGATATGAATTTCTTATAGTAGCCAAGAATAAATATCTAGAAAATGTTGAACACAGTGATGAAGAATCATAGGAGGAATGATTGAAAAGAAGCTCAAAAACTTATGTTGAAGTAAAAAAAGTTGCACAATAAGACACAGAATAAGAGCTTTCCTCAAAAGCGTTCATGTGTTGGGGTGCCTGGGTGGCTCAGTCGGTTAAGTGTCCGACTTCGGCTCAGGTCATGATCTTGCGGTTTGCGGGTTCAAGCCCCACGTTGGGCTCTGTGCTGACAGCTCTGAGCCTGGAGCCTTCTTCAGATTCTGTGTCTCCCTCTCTGCCCCTCCCCTACTCATGCTCTCTCTATATCAAAAATAAATAAACATTAAAGAAAAAGAGAGAGATCATGTGAAAGAGAAATCAGATTGCAACATGGCTCTAAAGGGCAGGTCAGTGGCCAAACTCGGGGGGGGGGGGGGGAGAGTGATAGATTTTCCCGTAATCTGAATGATTTGCAAATGTAATGGACTATAACAGTAATGATTATCAAGTCACTTGGAGTTTAAGCAGAAGTTTGAAAACTACTGCACATGTTTTAAAATAATAATAAAACAACCTCCACCCCCAGGGGAAAGAAACAAACAAACAAACAGCTTCCTGTATTGTGTCAGATGAGGGAGATGACTTCTAAAGTTCTTATTTGAATGCATGTCTGTTTCTTCTATCTCCATAAAACAATCCTATTATCTCATTTTTTAATCAAATATAATTTGTTCCTTAAAAGTTTATTTACAGTAATGTAGCTTTGATGGCAAGATTTTAAGTTTACTAGGCTTAGATTATGACTTAACAGGTAAAGAATAAATAATTGGATTTCTGTATCTTCACAAATAATGCCTCCAGATAAAAGGTATCTTTTTTTTTTTTGTTGATGTTGGCTATTTATCTAGAGATTCACGTTGTTCACGCAAACTATGAACATAGGAAATGAAAATACTCAACTTTATCACTTTCTGCTCTGAAAATACACAAAAATGTAACAAATGTGAGAATTGAAATGCAATAATTATAAGGATATTTTTATGCTCAGGCTTGAAACTCTTTCAGCCAGTATTGGATAGACTCAAGGAAAAAATAAAAGTAAAAGTGTTTATATGTTCATAGGCTCACAGGATGTCTGGCCACATGGTTGAAATTTCAAGTTTGGCTCCTTGTGGCTCCTTCCTTTCTGAATTAATTATAGCATTGAATACATTTTGAATCAACTAAAGGAAAGCATTCCATGTAAATAGAAATCCTGCTGTGTTTGATTGCTTATGCCTCTGGAGATCAGGCCCCATAGGTAAGGTCTCTTCTTTGGTTTATAGGAGGGAAGCAACTGTGTAATCAGGTAAATCAATTAGCAAGTTACTGTGACAAAGTAAGATTCCATGGAAGATTATGGGGACAGTAGGTGTAAGAAGGATAAAAATGGACAAATTCTAGATCATTTGTGACAATACTACCAAAAGATTTTTCAGATTTTTCTTTGATGGATCTGAAGGTGAATAAGAGTCAGAACTGACTTCCAAACCTCCAGGCTTGTGTTGATGTCATTTCTGAAACAGAACATTCAAGAGGGAGCAAGTGGGTGCTTTTTTAGTGGTAGACTGGAGGGAGAGAAAGATCAAATATAAACATGTGAATTTTTAGATGCTTATGAGGCATTTATGAGGATATGTCAAGTGAGATGCATGAGTCTGGCACTTAGAATTATCTCGGCTGGAGATAACAAATTGAAAAATCTATATTTATGTGTTATTTAAAGCTACAGAAAAGTATAAAATCATCAAGGAGAGTTTAGAGAGAAAATGAGAGAAATGGAGACTGACCTATAAACAGATAGATAGACAAGGCTAGTTTACGTTTTCTTTAAAGGGGTCTAATCAGAGAAAGGAGCACAAATGTGCCCAAGCATTCAATGGCAACAGCTGAACTTCTTACCCAGACGCTTCTGAATGGATCCAGGAAAACATGTGAATTCTAATATTTGGGACCGAGTTTAGCAAGGGTTAAGAAGACTAGGCTGGGATGGACTTGGAACTGGGAGACATGACTCAGCTGCAGGAAGCAAGATCCGCAGTGGAGGAGGCACACATATCCATGCACACAAACAAGAACAGGCCAACAAATCAGAGTCAGGGACGTCACTAACGGAAGTCAGCAATAGATTGTAACTGGTGCAGCACAGTAAGAGAATGTTACATTTGACGGTCCATGTGCAGCTACAGATGAATAAGAGGAACCAAACCTTGAGTGATTCTCCCTTCTCGCGAGGATGCAAGCTGTACCCAGGAACTCAGCACAGGGTCACTGTCACCAGTTCTGAGTTCAACAGCTTTAGAATCGTCCCTATTAAAATCACACTGGCATGTGGAGCTCAACATTGACCCAAGTGCACATCACATAGTGCTATACTCCACGGTCCCCTCTTTCCTCACTATGGACATGCTTGTTACACTTCTTGATTACTCCTACAATGCACTCCAGTTAATGAGGTAAGGGTAAATCAGTTCATATCATGCTCCTTATGAAACCCCTCCAAGGGATTCCTTTTGAACATATAATAAAATCCATGACTCCAAGGTTCTTAATGTTCAGTTTCTTGACCCACTTTCCCTTCTACCTCTTACCTATTGTCCTCTGGCCAACTGGCCTTTCGTACTTGTAGATGCACTAAAATCTAACCTCAGTAATTTTACTTGGTTCTGATGTGCGCAGAATGCACTTCACCCTACTGGTAAGGCAGGTGCTATCTTTTCCTCAGGTTTCAGCATAAGTGTAAATGTCTCTTTCTCAGAGGGGCATTACCGACCATCCTATTTAAATTGTTCCCCTCTTTTATTCTCTCAGCTCATTTTGTTCCTTTTTTCCCCACATGAGTTAGAAACAATATATTTCCTACTATATATTTGCTTGCTAGACATCTGTCTATCCTTCAGTGCATTAACTCCCTTAAGGGAAAGAATTGCAGATTTTTAAGAAATTATTGTATCTCCAGTATTTAGCATACGGGATGTTAACATTAGCAATACTTACTAAAGGAATGAATAAATACATGAATAAATGAGTGAATTAGTGAGTGAGCAAGTGAATGAATTAATAAACAGAGGAAGAAACTTTCTATTAACATTTGGTTTTTTAGTGCGTGAACACAAACCACTAGCAACAATAGTAGGGTTCAGGCAATCAACTTCTTTCTGACGTATGTGAAGCTATAAAATTTAATAGTCTTACTCCAGTAAGTAAAATGTCATTACAACATCTGTTCCTGGATTTTGATGTTTTGATACTTGATTTAGGCTTTTGGTTTTAAATTATGTTTGGAAGTATGGTTAATACATTTATACTTTAATTGATTTAGAAATTTGCTTTTATTTTAAACAATTTATGTCCAACTAATAAAGAACAGTAATTGGCTTAATCTAGTCTGAATGTGATTCTAATTTCACAACTTACTAAATTTCTCTGCTCCATTCAGAATTTAGAAAGCAATTGTTCTCTGGGTTCTAGTGAGTGACTTGAGAATTCCAACTTTAGTTTGAGTTTATTATCATTAAGGAACAGAATAAAGTATGATTGGAGAGCAAATCCTAAACTACCTCCAATTTTCACATCTAGTTTCTACATAAAATTTATATTAATGTCCAAAACAAGGATTGAGGAAATGAGGCCAGTCTTTTGTTCTGGGGTTAAAAATATTTGTTGGAATAGCTGTTGTATAGCCTGCTAAAATATCTGGTTGGAGGAAGGAAAAAGGTATTAATTAGTTTTCATTTCAGAACAAATTTTCTCTGAAATCACAAATCATTGTGACTTTTGTACCAAACTAGATCCAGTAGGTAATAGGACTTCAACAGTGTTAAGTAATGAAAAAGAGTCTTCTCATATCAAAATTCAAACACTGATGTAGGCAGTCCTCATTCCTCAAGGTTCCACTCTGCACCGGTCTCAGTTACCGTGGTTTAGTTATGTAACACCCACCTCCAAATGACATGGTTTAAATTTCAGTTGCCACAGCATATTCACTGTGAATGATTGCATAAAGTACACTCTTTGCTGCTGGCTCTTTAGTTCACAAATATCCCCGTGTAAACAATGGAGGCGAATCATGTCCAGTGACCAAACCTGCTTGCTACCTCTTCCAGAGTCCGTCAGTGATGGGTCACTGTGCGCTCGTTATCCTGTTCACACACAGACAGGAAAGTGTGAAGTGGTGTTGCCTCCTTGTCTCCTAGTGATAAACCTAGGTGACGTTTTACGAAACAAATAAGCAATAAAGGGAATTGGACAACAAAGATGGAATTGCACTAAAAAAGAAAAAGAGAGAAAGAAACAAGAAAACCGATAATGCTTGCAGTGAAATTTGAATAGATGGAAGAATACAAGAAATAGCTGACTATGGGAAGAGACTCCACCCGTGCATCCAGAGGGGCTTCATGAGGATGAATTTATCAACATAATTGAAAAGGAGGAGAAGGATGGCAAAAGAAGATAAAGATGTCCCAAGGAAGCCACAACAGCAAAACAAAGGGATTCTTGGAGGTAGTTCATGACTTTGAACATGCAAAAGATAAAATGCAGGAGGTGGATCCAAACTGAGGAAGGAATATGACAAATCACTAAGTCATAGAAAAGATGCTCACTCTGTATATTATGTTATGTGATACATTACATTACAAGAAAGAGGCACGCACTATCTAAACTACTCTTCATAAGATGTTTACCATAAAGCTAAACACTTTATCAATATTTCTAATGTTTTGCGTTACAGTGTTCTAAATAAATATTGACTTTACTATTTTCATTTCCCCATATGTTAATCACTAATACTAAGAGGTCTTAATGTTTTAGAAAAAAGAAACTTTAAATATCATGGAAAAGTCACAATTATCCAATTGGTTATTAGGATCATTTTGTGCATTTTGTTTGTGTGTCCTATTTACAGTCCCACACTACCATGAAAAGCAAGGACTGACTGTATTAATTTCTTTCCTGATCTAAGTGATCAAAAACCAAGTTCAGTACATTTTATCAGGTCATAGGTACTGAGTGGTTTCCAAATGATCACTAATCCCACTTATTTGAAAGAAAGTACAGTTAAAGAAAGTACAGTTTTGATATGCTTTGGAAATTATTAATATTCTAAAATTAAAGACAGTTACTGGTATAAACCTTTAAACATGAATATTAACTGACCCTGCTACTGATCAGCATCAACAAGGGTAATAGAGCATATACAGTTTTCACTGATCATGTTTAATTGGAAAATATGCCATAATTGAACACTGAAAAAAAAGTAATTTAGGAAGCATAATTTAAGCTTTGAAAGATATATTCTAAAGTTATGATTTATTATTTTGAAAAAAGCCTCATCTACATTTTCGCCTATCCCGAGAAAGATGTCATGATTTTTTGGGGAAGAGTTATAAATTATTTTCATATCTCCCCAGGTCATAAATAAATTAATTGCATTAAGATTTGCTCCCATTTTAGGAGCAAAGAGATAAATTAATAATGTGTTTTAGTGTTAAAGAAGTACAAGTAAAGGCTTATATTAGCCTTTCTATTAGCCTAAGGTGAACCACAAACCAGTAAGCAGACTGGCAACTCTGTCAGTGACAGCTTACGCTAGAAACAGAACATAACTGAAATTGTTTAAAAAGACTCTAATAAATGATATGAGCAGAATTAAAACAACCAACAGTATTTGTTGAAGCAGCCAGAGATTAGCAAAAGTGAGAAGACTTCATCACCCTTGGCCTCAAGGGTTAAAGAGAAGACATTATGTTAACATCCCAGAGAACTTTGATGTGGAGGGGTAAAGGCTACTGGACAAGAGCTGTAATCTTGGAGGATCCAGCCACTGCTGGAATGTGGCCTGGATCAGGAAGAGAGAGGGCAAGAAAACACCCTGATTTCTGCTCCTGTTTCCAATCTCTGCCCAGTGGACCCCATTGGCTAAATCCCACAGGGAGCAGCCAACAAGGGGATAGATACATGTGCTATCCCACATAAAGCAACAAAGCCTCTATGCATTACAGAGAGGCCAACTTCCTGAAGCCCTCCACGGAAAAAGGAGTCTGGCTCTGGGGCTATACCAAACAGAGTAACCATCATAATAAAAAGACATTACCAACATTCTTGTGCCCTACTGAATTAGATTTCAGAAGTGACTAAAACATATCTCAGAATTTGAAAGTAAGCAGAAGTTAAATAAGCTCTACTTGAATTTAAAAAAAAAATGTTTATTGTAATAATGCTAAAATCTCACAAAGGTGTAATCCTCATTTTCTTATTTAAGTTTACTTAATCCTTATTTACCCACTTCCTTTGAGCCATTTCCTTCTATACCTATATTTCGAGTGCACTATAGGCACTTACCCGGGAGAGATCAAAGATATAAACAAAATAATTGAAATACAGCATGGCATTACCTAAAAGGAGTGTGTTCAATGCTGCTTGCCTATTAAAAGGTGGTCAGGGGATGTCATTATGTAAGATTATTAAAGGTGAGCAGGCATCCACCATCCCAAGAGAGCTGAGGCAGCATGTTCAAAGGTAAGGAAGAAGGAAGCAGCATGGTACTTTCCTAAATCAGCAAGTATGCACTGGAGCACAGGGTAAGAATGTGATGTAATGGAGATTTGGAGAAGGACGGCCTTCTCTAAATGACACAAACTCATGTGTCTTAAAAGTGAAGTTGGATTTTATATTTTCAAATAAGATGAAGAAAAGAGTGAGAGTTAAGGGAGAAGTAGCTACTTTGAAAGCTTGTTCTGCGGGTCAGAAAGATTCTGCTTTCTGAGCAAGAAAAGGCTGCAGCAATTTAACTCAGGATTAAACCGTTCGTTACACCAGGGGTGATAAAAACATGAAGAAAACTAGAAATGGTGATTATACTGTTTATATAGTGATGAATAATGGGTTCTAAAATGCCTTACAGCGACAAGGTCAAATATTTAATTGATAACTATAAAGAGGAAGCTATAAATGTTGCATCAGACCGTGTATTTGGCAGTGGCTACAGCATCAGTCCTTAGGTTTCAAGACAAAGCACATAAAACAGTGTGCATAAACATGGTTGCCATTTATAGCTACATATTTGTGTGAATCTGGGGGTTTTGATAAACCATGACTTGAAGACCTAGAAGAACTTGGATGGATACTAAAGCAGACAGGCAATGCCAGATCTCCAGCTCTTCTTGGAAAAACATGCAAGAATTTGCTGATTTATATAGGGAAATCTTAGAGGAATACATGTGAGAATGAATTCTTAGTTGACAGAGTAAAGAAGGGAGAAATAATTTTAAAGGAGGCTGCATTTAGAAACTTTGATATACTTACCAGGGAATCTATTTATAATAGCACAAGCAGTTGTGACCAGTTTGAATTGTTTGCTAGTTTGGTTTGATTCAAAAGTGGACCAATACAGTTGAGATGCCAGAAACTTCCTGAATAATGTAGAAAAGAAACCCAAGATTTTAGAAGGTATTCCTTCTTAAAAGACCTAGATACCCTTTCCTTCATCCAGACACTAAAAAGAAAGAGAGAAAGAAAGAAAGAAAGAAAGAAAGAAAGAAGAGAAAAGAGGGGTGTATTATCATGTTAGAAAAATAATTTGTTTTACATACCAAAGATGTTGACGGTAGAGTCCGTAGTTGATTTCAACATGAAGACAGAGGTTAATCATGCCAAGTAGCGACAGTGAGACACTAACACCAGGTGAGATTGGTAACCAGGATAGGCATCAGGATGAGCCTGCTCACCAAAGTGGTCTCATTGGCATAGAATAACTGATTAGAGGGCCTTTTGGGTTGAAAGAAATAGGCAATCCACAAAAATATTCTTTTTTTTAATTTATTAGGGAAAAATTCGCTTGGTAAAAGAGCCCGGGATCAGATGCCAAAATAGAGAATTGTTGACCCCTCACCCCATTTCCAGATCAATTCATGGTTCCTTCAATTAAATACCCTGAAGAAAGACCCAGAAATAATATTCAAAGTGCATATTCTAAATTTTCCACCAACTATCCCCCAAATAAACTGGCTTTTGTCACCACACAATTTTGCACTGGGAAAACAAAAATATCAAAAATTTCAGATATTATAGGACCCTGAATTTGAGGTAGTTTTGATTCCTGAGGATCCAGAATGTCTCCATGGGCTCTCAGTCACATGTCAGTGCTTCTGAAGGTCCTTTAATAATGGCCTTTTTATTTGAGCTCACATTATAGTAGCTCATTGGGTCCTGAAACTCATTTCATAGCCCCATCCTCAGTTCCTCAGTGTTTAGTTGAAATAGATATTTTCAGCAATTGGCAGAATCCTCATGTTGGCTCTCCAACCAATAGATTGATTATGCAAGTCTAAAGGGAAGCTTCCGGAACTCCCACTCTTCACCAAACTATTAAACCAACAGTAGTTTTATGCAGCTAGGGAAATCACAGGGATTAGTGACACTATCAGAGACTTGCAAAATGCACAGGTGGGGATTCCTGTCACATTGGCTTTGATTGCTCCAATTTAACCAACACAAAAGGCAGATGAGTTTTGGAAAATGGCAATGGGTCATGGACTATTTTAAATTTAATCAGATGGCAACCTCAATTGCTGTTGCCATGTCGGATGTTGGCCTTAGACATATTAAAACAGGAGTTCGGTAAAGATTATCACATGAGCCAGAGAGGAGGCCCTACATGATAAGAAACAAAAGAGAAAGGGAAAGAAGGGAAAAGAAAAACTATTACACTCTCTGGCAATTCTTTATCCACAATAACTAGAGGGGGAAGCTTTCTATTGAGGGGGGAGGGGAGGCAATATTCCAAGAAAAATGGACAGAACAAGAGAGGAAGTGGTAAGTGACTTTTATTGCAACTACTATTCCAAAAGTGGAATATTTTATATATTTTGAATTTTTTCTGCCCCAGTCTCTCTTCTCTTCCCTTTTGTGAATTCAATTTCATATACGTTAAACTGCTTGTTATTGTCCCACAGGTTATTAAGGCTCTGCTCATTTTCTTTTTTTAGCCTTTTTTTCTCACTGAGTTTCAATTTGAATAATTACTACTGCACTGCGTAATTACTATTGTGATCTCTTCTTCTGTAGTGTCAATCTGCTGTTAAGCACACCTAGTGAATTTTTCATTTCAGTTATTGTGTTTTGCAGTGCTAGGATTTGCATTTGGCTCATTTTTATAGTTTCCATGACTTTACTTAGAGTCCTTATCTTTTCACTTGTTATGTATATCTTCTTCTTTATATTTTAAACTTATTTTAATAAAAGGTTTAAAGCCATTGCCTGCTAGCGACTCACATTTTACCATTTCTTCTCGTGTCTAGTAATTTCAAACTGTTTGCAGGTATTATGGATACACTGTTGAAAGTCTGATTATTATTATCTTCTTTTCAAGACACCAAGAATTTAGTTCTGGAAGGCAGGTACTATACTTGCAGATAAGCTTGATCTTTTTGAGGCTTGCCAGTTGTTTTTTTATAGTAGACTTCATCCTAGGACTACAGTAGCCTTATTTCTAATATGTAACTATTCTGGGACCCAGTTAAATGCTTGGATGGTTCCATGTGTCCTCTACACTCTGGATCATTGGAAATCTTACGCCTCCCAACATGGTGAGGTCTCTAAGGTCTCTGTTCAGCTCACAGCTCCCTTGTCTTTTGTCAGACCTTACATTATCTCCCTCTGCTCATGCACAGTTAACATGTGGACCAAAACAACAGAAACTCCTAGGCAGATTTCTAGATCACTTCTAACAGCTTTCTTCTATTGTGTATCCTGCCCTGCATTCTCAATCCATCTCATAGCTTGCTTTTTCTCACTCTATTGAGATGCTCTTTCAATATTCCAGAAAATAAATACAGAATTATAAAGGCAATCACCATCAGGGCTGTAAGATAATATTGGTAAGAAAAATTATAAGTAATATAAAGAAAACTGTGAATGGATAAAGAAACACAATAAAGGATAAGAAACAAGAAATTAATTAAAATATATACATGTAGACAAAGAAGAAAGAACAGATAGGTTATAAAGGTTGGGGAAGCATTAAAGCTACATTGTTAGTTCTTCTAGGTGAGAGCATTCAGTATCTGTAGAAATAATTTTTTCCCCTCACCAGTTAGCCTAGAAATAATTGAATATAGTACAACTGAGGGTGTTAATTTTTGGCAATAAAATATTAAAAGAAAAAAATCTAAACATGTTCTTACGTATTTATACCATTTTAGAATTTTCAACCTATTGTTATAACAAGTCAAACTTGTGGTACCAGTTTCAAAGGTATCATTGAATATTGGTTTAGACTTAGGATTTTAAAATTAAATTGTGTTAGTGCATATTTAATATAAAAACATTTAAGAGGGGCGCCTGGGTGGCGCAGTCGGTTAAGCATCCGACTTCAGCCAGGTCACGATCTCGCGGTCCGTGGGTTCGAGCCCCGCGTCGGGCTCTGGGCTGATGGCTCAGAGCCTGGAGCCTGTTTCTGATTCTGTGTCTCCCTCTCTTTCTGCCCCTCCCCCGTTCATGCTCTGTCTCTCTCTGTCCCAAAAATAAATAATAAAACGTTGAAAAAAAAAATTAAAAAAAAAAAAAAACATTTAAGAAAACATAAGGTTCACCGCATTTATAGGCTCTTTTCATTATATTTAAAAAATATTCACTGCTTGTAGATTTTGTTTGTGGTTTGCTGGTTATACAACAAATACTTTAAAGATTTTTTATTTAATTTTAAAGAGAGATCGTGTGTGTGAAAGGAGAAGAAGGGGAGGGAGAGTGAGAGAGAGAGAGAGAGAGAGAGAGACAGAAAGACAGAGAGACAGAATCTTAAGCAGGCTCCACCCTCAGCATAGAGCCTGATTCAGGGCTCAATCCCACAACCCTGGGATCATAACCTGAGCCGAAACCAAGAGTCAGATGCTCAACTGACTGAGCCACCCAGGCACTCCACAATTGAAATACTTTATTATTTTTTAATGTTTATTTATTTTGAGAGAGAGAGAGAGAGAGAGCAGGGGAGGGCCAGACAGAGAGGGAAAGAGAGAGAGAGAGAGAGAGAGAGAGAGAGAGAGAGAGAATCCCAAGTAGGTTCTGTGCTGTTAGTGCAGAGCCCATATGGGGCTCGAATCTGACTCTGATGAACCATGAGATCATGACCTGAGATGAAATCAAGAGTCAGGCGCTTAATTGACTGAGCTACCCAGGTGTCCTTGAAATACTTTAAAAGGAAATAGAATATAATAAACATAAATGGAGCTTAAAATGTTTAGATGAGTGTAATTAATTAAGACTAAAAATTAAACCAAACAATTGAGGCCCTATTTAAATTACTCTTCAAATTAGCTAGATATAGAAATAGGAGTAAAATTTGAAAGATGAACTTAAAAAGCTTAAGTAATAACTAATAGCAAATTATATTCTTAAACAGCATTAATCACGTTAATACTCTTTGGTGCACAGAATCTGCCACCAAGGATGTTTAAAATTCGATCCACAATGCTTTTTTTTTTTTACTTTTTACTTTTTTACTTTTTTTTAATGTTTACTTATATTTGAGAGAGAGAGAGAGAGAGAGAAACCATGCATGAGCAGGGGAGGGGCAGAGAAAGAGACGGAGACAGAATCCGAAGCAGGCTCCAGGCTCTGAGCTGTCAGCACAGAGCCCCATGTGGGGCTCGAACTCACAAGCGTGATATCATGACCTGAACCAAGTCAGACATTCAACCAACTGAGCCACTCAGGTGTCCCGATCTACAATGCTTTTATAGCATTGTGCATAGCACTTCGTGTACTTACAAATGTAATTTTGCATGTGTATACTTAGCTAATTTCTGCCCCCACTATTGACTGTAAACTTCACGAAGGCAAAGACCATGTTGGATTTTGCTCTCTATTTAATCTCCAGTGGAGTGTTCAAAATTGGTTTTCAAAATATATCTTAAGACATGATGAATAATATTAACAGCATTTTTCTATTCTATAACAAGTATGAATCATCTTTGTAGTTAAGTAAACATAGATACCTGTGCAAATATGATGCAAAAGTTCCATTTATTTCTCAGGTGAAATATAAAGCAAGAGCTTTCTACCTTACAGGAAGACAACGTCAGATACTCTCTTCTAATACTGGGGATACCTGCGCACTTATGCTTTCCACCATGTGGGAAACAGAGAAGGCCCCTGGAGCAGATCATTGTTGACATTGGTAAGATCTGTTACGGAAGATTGGCTGTAAAAGGAATATACGGAGAATAGAAGTATAGACAGTATTGACATTTTCCTGGTTTTATGTGATATTTTTAAAAAAGATGATAGTGATTTGATTGCATTTCTTTTCTTGTTTTTATAATGTTTATTTATTTTTGAGAAAGACAGGCAGATCACGAGTGTGGGAGGGGCAGAGAGAGAGAGAGGGAGACAGAATCTGAAGCAGGCTCCAGGCTCTGAGCTGTCAGCACAGAGCCCATCGCGGGGCTCAAACTCATGAACCATGAGATCATGACCTGAGTCGAAGTCAGACGCTTAACCGACTGAGCCACCTGGGCGCCCCTACATTTATTTTCTTATAGAGGAGGAGAATGGCCCGTGCAAAGAGGAAATGTTAATGGAGGGGCTGGCCAGCATGGCATGAACACTAAGAGGACTTGACCTTGAGTAGGGGGAGAGGAAATGTTTCCTCTCAGACAAGAGGGAAAGATGAGCATGGATGCAGATATATGCAGGTGACATAGGGGATACTTCGGCAATAAATGTCAGACAATCTTATTGCCCTCTCCCTTTCTCCAAATCCTCTTAAGTTGAAAGTTGCCTGAAATTTTGATTTTTAGATAAAAAATGATTTTATTACTCAAAGTTTGAAAAAATTTTTGTATTATTTTTATCTTAAGTTGAGTATTTATTAGAAATATTCCTAGTAAAATTTTTGAATATGACTGGTTTGACTAATGACCATCAGAACCAAGTAGCATGAGTAATTTATTTCCAAAATTTGACTCCACAAAAAAGTATGAGGTCAAGTGGCAGTACAAAGAAATATATAGAAAGAGCAAATGTGTGGTGAAAAGAAAGTGCAAAAGACATACAAAAAGGTAGAAACACGCAAAGACCATTTGTTTTACCTATAATCCTTAGCAATACTACCTAAGAACTTTTAACAAATGCTCCATCCTTTACTTCCCAATTTAAAGATTCCACAACGGAGCAAGTGACCCTAAGGCACCTTAGTAACAAGGTGGTGATTAGTACCTGAGTTTCCACTTTGCTCTTAGCCATTGATTCAGGCTGCCTCCCTGAGGACATACAAGACATTTCTAGGCAAACCACAACCAACATTTAACTACTTTATTGATCATTAATCTTCCATTTTAAGTGTACGAATCTGAAAGTAAATACTAATCACCTTTCCTGGAAAGACTAAAACTTTAAAGGTTCACATAGAAGGGGATAGAATGACAGGGGAAATACTATAAGTTATGAAAATGACTCTGAAGGCTGAACCCCCAAGGATCCTAGAACATGATGCTCTTTTCGTAAGCCTCATATTCTACATCCTGCTCTTATCCCAGTTCATCACTCCCTACGATTCAATGGTATACAACATTCCTACTCCTTTCCATTGATAAAGAGACTTATGTTAATGTAAATCCATCAGAAAATTTCAAATATGAGTTTAAAAAAGTGATAAAATCCTGTATTTTAAAAATGGAATATTTCCCACTTCATGTAAAGTTCAACAAAAGCAGAGCGCTTTTCTTTTATTCACAGATTTATCCTCAGCACCTAGCATAGTACTTCATTCACTTTATTGACAGATGAACTGTCAATAAATATTTGATGGCTAAATGAATGAATGAGCTATATTTTATCAAATCTAACCAATATCATAGGCATGCAACTGTGCTAAGTACTAAAAGGTAGACAAAAATGAGTATTCCATTTACTCTATGGTATACTAGAAAGAACATTCTTATGAAAATGGACAGTTGGAGACCCTGGCATTTAGGAAGCCACTAAACATACTTGAGACTCTGTTCCTTAATCTCTTATTAAGTCTCACCAGCTTCCGTGAATATTAAACAATGTATGTTATGACTTCCAAAAATTTTCCTCCTAAGTACCTGTAGGAGATTGAATTGTTTTTCCCAACTTTTCACTCCCTCCTCTCCTTACAAGAGAATTATGCATCTCTTTCCCACCAGTGTTGGTGGCTTGTTTTGGCCAATGAATGGGAGCGGGTGGGATATTCTCCTCATACACAGGCACTGGCTGCAGGAGTTTATCAAAGCAGAGTAAGTCACATACCTCTACCATGTGCTAAGCAAAGCTACTCCTGCAGCCTAATTACCAAAGCAGAAAGTGAAGGGAAAAGCAAACTTGAACCTTACTCACAGCCAGAAGCAAAAACACAGCAGCCTACCTGCAGCTGCCAGTGTCTAATGTGAACAATAAATAGCTACTGCGGAAAAGCACTGAGTTTTTGAGCTTGTTTGTAATGCAGCGTGAGCTTGTGAAATCTGACTAATTCAGTGCCTTAACCATGAAGGCAAGTGAGTGGGTACCCCTTTCTCTCCAGGTCATAAAATCAACTGGGTAGTCAGAAGTCCAGAAGTTCTTTAGAGTCTTGTGCTCTCAAATATATATTAATTTTGCATTCCAGGTCATAATACTTGCATTTTGGTATGAACAGTGTTTTAAAATATTTACAATGAAGTCATATTCCCTTCTTGGAAGATTTCAAATTATACGTATGTGTGGCACATCACAGCCCTTGTGATATTCACAACTCTGAAACTGTGTTGCACAAAATAGGGTGTTTTTTTTCCTTGAAGTAGAGTAAGTCTAAACTTATACATTTTTAAATAACTTTTTAAAATGTAAAATTTAAACATTTTATACTGCAAGACTTATAAGATAGCTTGACTTTAAAAGTATATAAACAAAATACATAATTTACAAACGTGAATGGGTCTGAGCGGGGCTGGTAGGCATGCATGTTTATGGGCATGCATGTTAGTGTTAATTAATTGGCAGATATTTTTTAAATTAAGTATTATTGATTATTATTATTAATTTTAGGATTTGTCATCAAATCATTTTCATAAACAAAAGAGCATCAGGCATCCCTAGAGCTTAGAGTCAGCTGAGCCTGTGTAGAATACTGATTCTGCCTTGTTGGTTAGCATTTTGACTATGTGCAGTTTCCTTTTGTAAGCCTCAATTTCCTCATCTATTAAAATGCAACAACTCAAACATATCCAACAGAGTCGTTTTGAGGATTAAAAAATTAACTTAAGTTTCTCAAGACAATTTTTTTTTATACCACAGGCTCACAAATGAATGTGGTTTTTTTTTTTCCCTTTTCCTTCCCTTGACATAAAAACCCTATTTTGTGGTTCTTCTATCCATTTCTAGGGGCTCTCATGTATTATCTCATTTTGCCTTCACAGTAACACTTAAGTGTAAAAAACATCATGCCAGTTTGCAGATGAGGGAATTGAGACATAGAGGAGACCAAAACTTGTTTCAGTTCCTCAGACTCTGAACGACTGAGAACAATCTGATGGTTACTAGGGGCAGGGGGGTGGGTGAAATCAGTGAAGGAGTGCACATGTTGTGACAAGCACAGGGTGATGTGCTGAAGTGTTGAATTACTATATGGTACACTTGAAACTAATATAACACTGTATGTTAACTAACTGAATGGGACTGAAATAATTTTGTTTTAAAAACTTGCTTTAGTTTCTAAATAAGTTCTGTAAGAACACCTAGACTCTGAGACTCTAGATGATTAAAATGCCTATCACCTGAGAAAATGCAAATGTGAATCACATTCATTCTAGATAAGTCTAGTCCAAAAAGTGAAAAGTTGCATTCATGGAAGAAGATGAACATTTTTATTCCTGCCCTGTGATCTCAGCAAGTTCTGTCAATACGCCAAGCCTCAATTTCTTCACTAGCGAAACAAGAATAATCAAGGACAGCTACTTCATGGGTTAATTCTAAGGATTAAAGGGAAACATGTTTGTAGAGCATTTAGCACAATGCCTGCTATAACAAGCATTTAATAAAGTTACTTATCTTAGTAAATATTGGCTACTTAAAATGGATGAAATTAAACTTATCTTTTATCATTTGTGTCTTCCTTGCTTTTTTGACAGATATTCTAGATAGGCGTGAACATTTATTAATCAATTTGAAGTCATCTCATTTTTGTAAGATGTACTTAAAGTATATGTGTGAGGACAATAATGTTTGATGGAAGTTATCTCTAGATGATGAGATTATAGGTGATTTTTAGTTTATTCTATTTATCAATATTTTTATATTTCTGGTAAACATGCATGAATTTTATGATGAATTTTATGATAAATGTACATATATATATACACACACACACATGCATATACATAGATATATTAATTCTTAAGAAAACAATAGAAAATCAGGCTTATACTTTCAGATGTGGGTATTTCATTTTAGAAAATACTGTGATGGGGGCCCCTGGGTGTCTCAGTTCTGTAAGCATTTGACACTTGATTTTGGCTCAGGTCAGGATTTCAGTTTTGTGAGTTCAAGCCCCATTGTGGGCTCTGCATTGATAGCGTGGTACCTGCTTGAGATTCTCTCTCTCTCTCCACCCCTCCCCCACTCATGCCCTCTCAAAATAAATCAAGAAACTTAAAAAGAGAAAAACTGTGGTAAATAATTATTGAGTCGTTACTCTGTTCTAGCCGCTATGATAGACACTAGGGATAAATGATAAAAGATTAATATTATGCAGTTGTCCATATGCACTTATAAAGTCAGATGAGGAAACTAGATGCTGAACAGTTAAGCAGAAAGAAATAAAAGAATATAATAATGGGACGGAAACTAATTTAAACAAGAAGGTCAAGAAAGTTCTCAAAGAGGAGCTAGTGTTAAGGTTGGGCCCTGAAAGATTAGATGCCATAAGTCAAGGGAACAGAAGGAGTTGGAAAAGAGAAGGATGCATTTTAAGGAACTTTCCAAGTCCAATGTGACTGTGGTGTAGAGAAAGAGAAGAGAAGACTGAGAAGGCATGAGAGAGGTAGGCAAAGTTGGATTATACCAGGCTTCGAAGACCATTTAATGGATTTTAAGTTTAATGTTCATGTAGGGGCAAGGGCTTTGCAATGGTTGCATGGAGAATGGTTTGGAGGGATCAAAAGCAGAAAATGGAAAACACGTTTGGAGGCCATTTCTTTAGGTCATGGGGTAAATGACGAATGCTTAGAAGAAGGCATAGAATTGGGTATGATGAAGGGATTTGAAGTATATTCTGGAGATAGAACATTCTGGATGTGCAGATGGATTGGATGTGTGATATAAGAAAAAGAGAGGTGTCAGGGATGACTCCTAAGCTTTTGACCTGAGCAATCAAACATATGTAGTTGGCTCTACATTCATTGCGGTGAGGAAAATTTGGGGAAAAGTATGTTTAGAATAGTAAATCAAGAGTACCCTTTAGCCAGATGAGGATAGTGTATTGGTGATGAGTTTAATGTAGTGTATAAGACAGAAATTCAGGGTTTCTGTCTTTTGCAATTGAATGGAAGGGGGTACCATTTACTGAGATGGTTACTGAGATAAAAGGAATAGGTCTGGTTCTTACCCTAAATTGGTGAGATTATCAGATCTTTATTTTCAGGGCATGACTATGACATAAGAAGAAACGCTGAATATGATTTGGGCCTGTACATTTGATATGCAAAGGAGAGATCTGGGATGGAGATATTAATTTTGGAATCAAAATATATAAATGTTATTTCAAGCAAGGGGAATAAATGGGGAGACAGAAGAGAACCTGGCAGCAAGACAGTCGTGTATTTTGTAGTTAAAACAAAATAAAAGATCTTATTTCCATTCTAACATTTACGTATAATAGAAAAATCTTCAAAAAAATCCTAAAGGTTTTAAATACATTCCAGCCTATGTATATGAAAGCACACATTCTTCAAATCATATATAATAGTTTAGAAACTTTTGGCTACTTCTCAGAGGCTGGGCCATTGAAGGAGCCTGTCTAATTTATAACACTGTTTTTCAATAACTACACTATTCTAATTAGTGCTATTTAAAAACTATTCCATTCACTACTTAGAAGGATTTACTAGTTACCAGGATCTCTGCTAGATGGGGTTAATTGGTATTCAACACTCCCTCTGTATTTGCCTTTTCTGTAAAGTATGGAATAAAACTTACCCTTCCCATCTCCCTACAAAACAGTATTAGTAGTGAAAATTAGATTCCTCCACTCAGATGCACCAAGAGGCTGAAGTCAACTTACTGATGGTTTTGGCTGTTTTCTGTTGCCAAGTCATGGAGATGCCAATGTCAATTTTGTGGAAGTTGAGAGAGACCACAGTGGTGGTCAGGATTTTTGTCATATCAATCTAGTGCCCATCTTCTTGGGTGTTAATGGTATTTTAGCAGCAATGACTAGACTCTGTTTCCAAGACCTAAACAGTTGTGGAGGTTGGGACCCGATTCTGGCTTTCTAATCCCCATATCATGGCAAAAAGTCCGTGTATCCTCACATTCAATAGCTGTAGTCCATAGCCTCCTGATTCCCCACCTTCCTGGCTCTGTTGGAAGTAATTCATCCAGTAAATCACAGTATTTTGTCAATCACTTTGGGAAGGCCCCCATAACACCCATTATTCCAATACTTGCAATAGTTTTTAAACCTCTGTCTCCACAAAAATACCTACAACCAGTCCTGTCTCCTTCATTGAAACAAGATCCATAGTCCAGTTTGATTCTGGGTTAAGCAGGGTATCAACTGGGATGAAACACTATAAAACTGTTGATAGAGGAGATCCTTAGAAGCAGCAATTTTTCATCATTTAATTTAGCATACTACATCCATTTATTATGGATTTACAGTGAGAAATATAGCTAAATTTAGTAGCCAGTGCCCAATTTCAAAATTTATGAGATAATTCCTAGGTAAAAATAAGTGACATGCAGGCATGATTAACAGTTCACAAGATTGTGCTTAATGTCCTCATCCATTACACACAAATTGAAGTAATTTATTTCTAAAAGCATTTTATTAGCAGAAAAAGGGGGGTAAAGTCATTTATGTAACTAAGCTTATAATAAAATTGTCAGGATCATTCTATTAGAAGAAACAAGCTACCTTCTTATAGACACAAATATATCCCTTTTTATGGCTAAAATATTTGATATAATTGTGATTTATGGCATCACAATTGGGCAACTAGGAATGTAAAATGTACTCTTTAGACTTTGTCATAAATATTCAGAGTATTCTCAAATTATGTTCATTATCTCATATTGCTATATTTCAAAAAATACTGAAAGAACAGGAATTTGCGACCGACAAAAGTTAACTTTAGTATTTTCTTACGGAGAATTAAAAATAGAACGCATTTTCCAAGCCAGAAGAACAGGTCCAGCACAGTGTCTAGCATATATCAGGTGATCAATCATTCATTATGTGTTGAATGAGTAATGTCTTAAGAGAATCTAAACAAGAAAAAAATATGAGGTTTGGAAAAACATCACGGACGAGGTTAGCCTGAAAGACTTAAACACAATAGTTCTTAAACAGACATTATGGAGAAGAAGGCCAAGCATGTGCTTTGAACCCAGTTAAACTGGCTTTGTTTCCTGGAGATGTCCCTTATCTAATGTATTAGATTTGCAAATCATGAAAAATCTTCAAGCTTGAGTTTTTTCATCTGTAAAATAGGAATAGCATTTCCCTTGCAGTGTTGATTAGGATTACATGACAGGGGTTCAAAAAACAGTAGTTACAAGCATTGCATGGACATTAGAAAACTCAACGATTGTCTTTACTTCTTTAAAAGAAATAAAGCCAAGGGTTTTCTGGAAGGCCTGTAAAGCTCTTTACATGCCTCATCATTCCCTCTTCTTCTATGAGTGCCCTTCACTCCCATTTGCTACATTTAAAAGAAGATTAAATTCAGTATTAATGTGAATCCTTTCTGCAGTTTAATTCTCTGCATATGGATTCTTCCCACTGATAGGAAAACAAGTATTAAAATATAAAGCCATTTCTGCTTCAGGTTCAATATTATGGGAGTATGATTTTTCATGCTTTACAGTTGTGTTCATGAATGTTAAAACTACAGATGTGTCTTTATATGTACATGTAAGTATTCATGCCAAATTTGCCCATACACATAGCATTATGTGTGTTTTCCATGGAAGCTGATAAATAATCAGACAGGGCATGGGTGCATGCATGTCCTTCAAGGACAATCAGAAAGGACCAAATGTGGCAAATTTGCCTCCAAATGTGGCAAAGCTGGCAATGAGGAAGAGACACAATAGTTTGACTAATTCTCAACATGCTTTTGAAATCAACTCTTCTGTGTAAAAGCTGTGGTTAAGTCCCTGAAATGCTATGTAAAATTTAAGACATTTCTTAATTTATTAATTCTACAAGTTGACACAAGCGTTCTACCAGATTCTGAAAGACAGTGTCTATTTGCTAGTGTATCATCCAATGGACAGCATCACAATGATAAAAGAAGCAAACATAGTTTTAGTGTTTGGGGTTCAATTCAAAAGATCTCATTGTAGCAGAAATGTCTAGTGTGCATGAGAACCATGGATTAAAGTTAATTTACTCATACTTGTTTTCCAAATGAATTTGTTAAAAATTGATTAGATGTAAGTTATGTCTGCCAATTCTCATAACAGCACACTTTCATAGGCATCAGGATTTTTCCTGAATCTAAATGTTTAAAATACCAGTACCTATTTAAAGGTAAATTTAAGAAATTTTGCTTACGGAATAATCACATGTGGCACAGGACAAAGTAACCAATGAAAGAATAAATAAAATTCATCCAGGAGCCATGATGCAAAATGCTTTTTTTTTAAATAAAATATTTAAAAGAAAGAGGAATTATCAATGCACATATTCTTTATACATAAGACATTTGGAAAAAGGGAAATCAACAGCTAAATTGATAATTACTTTGTACTATTGCACCTTAATTAAAGAGCTTAGCTGAAGAGTTTTATCACTACATAAATATATGGTAAAATTTGGAATGATAGACCCATTAGGCAGTATAATGAATAATTAATACACTCAAGTACAAATGGAGTTATACTTTCACAGAGAATTCAATAAACAAGAATCTGCAAACAATGAGATGTTAATTAGTAGAAGATTAACAACCAGTCACAGGTGACAGTGAGCTCTAGCCAATCAATAGAAAATACTGTGCTATGACCAGGGAACTGCATGACCTAACACAAGATTAGATATACATACAGAGGGTTATGAAGAAGGACATGCTGAATCTACAGTAAGATGTCCCTAAATTGTGTTACTCTATCAGATAAGACCCAATAACATGAAAAATTATTCATCTCTGGACTTTAAGTTAATAGACTAGAATATTAAATTGATAAATTTAAGTTGTTAATTGTTTTAAGATTGTTAAGAATCTTAAATTCATTCATTTATTTTCTTTTTTTCTTTTTTAAAGTTTATTTGGATTTTTGAGAGAGAGAAAGAGCACAAGGGGGTGAGGCACAGAAAACAAGGAGACAGAGAGAGAATCCCATGAGAATTCTCCCATGAGAATCCATGTTCAAGCCCGACATGAGGCTTGAACTCAAGAACCATGAGATCATGACCCGAGCCACAGTCAAGAGTGGGATGTTTAACCCACTGAGCCACCCAGGTGCCCCCATTCATTTATTTAAAATTTTGGTTGCCTTTCCTGTTATGTTATTGAGACAGCAGAGGCAGATCTGTTGGTTAAGTTATAAAACATGAGTATCCAAGGAATAAAAATGTATGGGGAGACATCAGGGAACATGGGGTGGTTTGGCTTTCAAGGTTTTTGTAATCCCCCTCCCCTATACTTGTCTTTCTATTTATAGTCAACTAGGATTTGTGATACAACTTAGGGAGCCTGCTAACCTGTTTCTTTAAAGTAAGTGTGTGTGTGTGTGTGTGTGTGTGTGTGTGTGTGTGTGTTATTCACTGCTGGGAATATATTGTGGAAACACCATAAGCCTCTTGTCTCAAAGATCAGTTATTTGGAAGTTCATAATAATATCTATCCTATGTTATGCATTAATGTTAGCAATCTAAGGCTTTCTCTAGCATAGGGAAATAGAGGGAAAAAAACAGTTTACCAGCTAGGAAAAATATTTTTATTCTAGGTTTAACATTTTTTTTCTTGGTAAAATTATCGAGTGGCATTTTAGTAATACTAGTGAATGTGACAGTTATAAGCTATAATGGAATGATTTTTTAAAAGATCACCAATTAATACTCCATTTTCTCTTTTTACTCTAAAGTAACATCCCACAGATGCAAAATTTGTATGTAGATTTTAGAGCTGTGTTATTCGTTGTGCTGATACAAACCATGGCCCTTGAAAATCCCTACCTTTATTCCTTTTCGTTATAAGAAAAATAGTCAAACTTAGTACATAAGAGATCATCTGCAAATAAATAGGAAATGTTCATACTAAGCATTTTCTTTTCTGTTTTATCCAGTATCCAATAAGAAGGTCTTTATTTTGTTATTTGTCTGGAAAGCAACTAGCTGAAGATCCTCCACTTGAAAACTGTCATAAAATATAGCACAGTATTATTGTGGTCTAGCGTGATAATTAGTTTTGTACTTCTCTTGTTTTTTTTTTAATATATATTAACTCCCACAAGGATATATCAACAATTCTGCTGCAAAATTTATTATGAAAACTACTCTTAAGTTTCCTTGATCAGATTTAAAACTTTCTCAGTGCTTCGAAATCCTTTGTTTTTATACCCTCAAACAGTAAAATGACCAAACTACAGAGAACATATAAATTGATATATGTATATATAATTAACATTAATATGTATATTAATATTATACATATCTCTTTTGAGAAATTATTTCATTTCTCTCAAGAGAACCCAGTCAATCTTTGAAACTCGTCTAGTGTACGTCATATTATACACCACAGTGGATGTATGGAGTGGGTTAAGAAAACACACTAGTAGGAAAATAAATGAAAGAATTGTTTTATTCCAGTGTTCCTTTCAGAGTAGCCTCTACTGAACCAAAGGCAAAAAGACTGAAACATGAAATAGTCTTCCTGTAATCCTGTTTCCCACCTAACTAGTGGGAGGCTGAACTGTATATGCTTGTAAAGACTTGAGCTGTGTACAAAAATCTAGATTGTCTATGCTTTTCTTTGTTTGGTTCTAAAGAATTTACATTATGATCTATTTATTAAGAGCTCTGAGGTGGGTCATTGTGAGTTCAAGTGCAAAATAGGATCTCTATTTGCATTTGAATTGCCATTCTACTCAAATAACCAATCAAGAAATGGATCATTTTGAAGGGCAGGTGGTGGGAAGAAAGATTAGTAAATATAATTTATATTCCACAGGAGGTACCAGATCTTTCCCCCTATACTATTTTTCAAACTAGGAAAAGAATGGAAGAGGTGAGCGATTATTACTGTCCTTGCATTTGGAAGACAAGGAAATAGCCATACCAATCATTTTTCCTACTTCATCTCCCTGAAGGGAAAGATCAATTAGTATGGTTATTTTCTTTGGTGTATGGTAATTTTACAGAAAGTATTAATGATTCATGTCATTTGTCTAAATGTGTACCACATATTATCCCACAAGATTCTGCAGTAATATGCATCATAAAACTACATAATTCTTGTTTAATAAGAAAATATAAAAGACTCTAAGATTTGTTTCTCATCAGATCCCCTAACATTTCAAACATTAAAATTAAAATTCAACATTTAGGGGTGTCTGGGTAGCTCAGTCAGTTAAGCTTCTGACTCTTGATTTCTGCTTAGGTCATGTTCTCACAGGTTATGAGATTGCATGCTGCATCTGGCTCTGTGCTGACAGCATGGAGCCTGCTTGGGATTCTCTCTCTCTCTCTCTCTCTCTCTCTCTCTCTCTCTCTCTCTCTCTCCCCTTCCTCCATTCTCTCTCTCTCAAAAATCAATAAATAAACCTAAAAACAATTTTAGCATTAATCATAATCAATGCACTAGAATTAAGTAGGAAAAAAACCCAGACATTTTGTTGTGCTCTCTGTCAGAATAATTGTTGAAACAAACGTTAAATCATTTTTCATTAATGGTTGAAAAGGAAAAAAAATTAAAACCATACTTAATGGAACCCAGAAGAAGCATTTATAAAATTGACAATTTTCATAATATAAATACACATTTTACATGCATTAAAATTATATTAGTATGCATTACATGATTAGTATACATTAAAATGTATCCAATGCTACCAATGACCATATCAGCATTTACTTAATGGGCTAACTATATTCATATTAGTTATTTTGAAAGTGAGGATGAAATTGAGTTCACTTTGCAGCTTCTTTAAAAAAGACTGTATACGTGATATTATGAAGAAGCAGCCTCAATAGCTTCACCAAATTGACCCATATATGGTTATATTTATGCTATTATAACAGCTAATTAATGAGCAGTTAATAATTGCCATTTGGTCACCATATGGCCAAATTAATTTCATTATTTCAAATGGCCAAAATAATATGAGGAGTCATCTCTCCATTTTGTTACTCTGCTAAAACCTTATGTATAAATTTGATCAATAATGCAATCAACTGGATCTTAAACTTCAAATTCAAGCTGGCAATAATACCTATTTCTTGTAAGAAAAATAGAAATCTAAATGATGTAAATGTGCTGCTCACTCAATCTGAGAGCCGAACATGGCTCCATTCCATACTTGAGTGCCAAATTTGTTGTCTGGCTGCTCTGGGATTCAGGTACATCCAAATAGAAGCACATGCTTAAAATATGTGGAAGTCTACAAATATGCAAAATGCAATTTTCTGTAGTTTTAAAACTGGATGGGATTATCCATAAAGAGACCTACAAAACAGCAGAAGATTTGGAACATCTAGAACTAGCCACCAAGCGAAGAGACATTTTTACCACGCTCCCCTCTTTCATCATGATTGTGTAAATCAGCACTGAAAACCATGTGGGTGATTAAGCTTAGAATCACACCCAAAACTTTCACAATCAGTGCACATATATGGTATTTTGGCTACTTATATTTCTGAACATCTGTCAAAATGGCAAAAGGCCCAATTCAAAGTTGCCAGACCTAGCAAGTGGGCATCAGATGGTTATGGGCTTCAAGGGATGTTTTAAATAATAAGCAATACTCATTTAAGGATTTCTGGCAGTCAATAAAAAGGTAAATAGTAATTATACTTCTTTTTGTTCCAAACTAAATACTGTCTAGAGAAACAATATCAAATTTCCTAGCAAGTGAAGTAAATAAATAGGAGTATCTTAAAACAGTGATTAAAATTATTACTTCCAGATTTTTGCTTTAATCATTGCCTCCTTTATTTTTTTTAAAGTTTATTTATTTTGGGAGAGAGAGAGAGAGGAGGAGCAAGGGAGGAACAGAGGAAGAGGGAGAGAGAGCATCCCAAGCAGGTGTTGCACTGTTTCGAGCCCAAAGTGGAGCTCGAACTCAGGACCCCGAGATCATGACCTGAGCCAAAACCAAGAGTCCAATGCCTACCCAACTGAGCCACCCGGGGAACCCCAATCATTCATTGCCTCTTTTAAGTAGAGATTTTAGTTTAAGCATTTTATTTTTCAATAATGAATGCAAGTTAGTGACCTGAAGTGGACATAGGGGTGGAATTTGTGAAGGAGACACTGATTTGGAAACAGAGTCCTGTATGAAATAGAAAGTCCAGTAACCTGGAAACCAAAACTCCTGGATTCTTACTCCTCTTTGCCTTTTATTTTGATGACTCAGAAAATCACTTAACAGATCCAAGTCTCCATCTTTAAAATGAGGCAATTGAACTAGACAATTGCTAAAACATTTTTGCTAGTAATATTTTATACTCTAGAATGAATAGAATACTCTCCGTTCTTCGATGCCCACACCAAAAGTTCTCTGTGTATTTGTTTTAAAACTCTTTCCCCTCTTGCCCAATCAGGATTATTTCCTTAAGGATTATTTCCTCATTTGTGTTCCTATAGAATTTTGTTTATAAATCTATGGGACGCTTGGGTGGTTCAGTCCGTTAAGCGGTTAAGCGTCTGACTTCGGCTCAGGTCATGATCTCGCGGTTTGTGAGTTTGAGCGGTGAGTCAGGCTCTATGCTGACAGCTCAGAGCCAGGAGCCTGCTTCAGATTGTGTGTCTCCCCTTCTCTCTGCCCCTCCCATGCTCATGCTGTTTCCCAATAATAAATAAATGTTAAACAAAAAAAAAATCTATGAGTACTTAGTATATTACAGTATACGTCTATGTTTGTATGTGAACTCTTTCTGCTAAACATAGATTCTCAAGAGCCAATGTTAATGGGCTTTCTCATCCCTATTACTTAATATGGTGTTTGGTGTAGAGTATCGACTGTATGGATATTTATTACAGGAAATATAGTGAACAAGTATGTGAAATATTAACACAATTGTAAAGAACTTTAGAAAAATAAAATAAAACCATATGCACACACATTATACATTTTTTTGTTGCAAATTTTAACACTCTGGGATGAGTATATCTTGCCCCTAATACACAGGAAACAAATTCATTCTATGATAAAAGCTACTGCTGTTTTATTTATGCATCAATAATAGTTCATAAGATTTATCCCTGCCAACATTTTAATTAGGTGAGAATTCTTACATTGTTTTAGAAGTTGTAACTAATTATTGCTTTTAGACACTTTCTTCACAAAGATGTTTCTATCCATCTGTCTTCCTTGTAGACTTTGTCAATACTTGATTGAGTTCTATTTCAAGACAAGCTTGCTACTTTCTCATCACCTGCTATCAACCCCACTCTCTCAACTACAGTGTTTGGTCAGGATCCCTGCATTCACTTCTCATTTTCTGCATGGCATCCAGAACAGATGGCTCCAGAGTCCTATCATGAGAACCAGCCTCGCTTGGCCCTGTCCTCCCTTATAGATTTACTCCACGTGCAGAGTCCCTTTAACAACTTTTACTCTAGTACAGTCTTAAAATGACAATAATTCCTAACACTCCAATATGGGTAAAGGTAGTAAGTACTGGAGCGGGGACTTGAACCTGGGTCATGTCTTTCTGACTTTATGGACTTCCTTTTTCTGGTTGTTCTTTCAGCTGACCCGTTTGATCTGCTTACTACTCTCTCCATTATTGGCAGCAAGTTCCTGTGCACAGTATTGCGTGAACTTACTCATTTGGTACCTGGTAACCTTGGGTTCTAGATGAGAAATAGGAATCTGCTATCTCTAAGATCCGTGTAGATTATACTTTGAGAACAAGCCTAATGAGTCTGTAGTAACAAAAGCATTGTGTACCGCATATGGGCATAGTTCAAGATGTGAGATCAAAGAACAGGACTGCTTGGATAAAATAATAAAATTTGAATATTTCCAAATGACTTACTTGAAGAATATAATTAGTAAATTGAACTATCCTTTCATTTCCTAAATAAATATTTCATAAAACAATTGCACAGGCCTTTCTTTGCATTATGTACTACTGAATGTTGGTCAAACATGCTGAATATTCAGCAATAGTAGGATCTGTGATGCAAAATGATAATTTTGCTTGAAGTCGTGTTTCCTTTAAAGTCCATCCTTACTTAAATAAATTTGCTTTACCCACATACTAGCCTTGATTCATTTCATTTTTGCTTTTTAAATGGCATTGACTTAAAGATAATTTTGTAAGTTGAATTATAAAGTTCATATTGTACTGCTTATCTTTCTAGTCTCAACAAAATTTTCTAAACAGACGTAATCTATACCCATATAGAGTTTGTGGGACTTAAAAAAAAAGAAGAGAAAATATGAATCTAATTTGAGTTTGGCTCAACATCTGAAATAAAATGTGGGAAAACCAGAAGTATGTCGTTTATGCTAGGACCTGAACTTTAGCTGGAAAGCGTTTTGGTTTCTGAGAAGGAAATATCAAAACTGCAAGTAAGCAGATGTAATTTAATCTAAACACTTTTAGTTTAAACAGATAGCTCTTTCAAAAAATTAAGAATAGAAAAGACCATTAATTACCTTTCCAGAAATTTTACTTCTCCTGGAAGGAAAACACCCCCTTGTCTTATTTCCATGCAGTTAATCATGACATTGCACAACTATTTATTAAGAAAAAATATGCCTTATGGTCTGTGGCATATAATTTTCTAGATAAAATGGAATGTGGGCTATAGACCAATGCATTCATTTATTTCCTAAAATAGTAACAGCCTAAAATCTCTACAGTGAACTTCAGGTTATTTCCAAACAAGGGCCATGTTCAGAGTCATTTAGTAGAGATACTGCTTTGATTCTTGTATCAGAAAACATGTTGGGAATATTAAATGCTTAGCATACAAATATTTAAAATAGGAAAATGCATATCTAGAATTGACCTTTAAGTAAGTATTAATATTTTTATTATGCAAATATGAGAAAAACTCAGGGTTTCTTCTTTTAATAAAATCATGCAAAAGCAAATTACATATAAATGTATTTGAGTGTCCCTAAAGTGATGAAGAATTGTGTAGCTCAACAAAGCTTTCTTTTAAACATGTCCAAGGCATTTCATGAGCTTGTGGAGTGATGCTTAGGATTTGGCTGAAAATGTGTTTCTACAAAGCCGTGGTTCACTTTTCCCAGCGCTTCCCCCCACCGCCCCCCCACCCCAGTGTATTTTCAAAGAGATTTAATCATCAGGAGTCTGATTAATTTACCTTCCTCTCATCAGAATGCTATTTTGCAAGAGTTGGATATTGGATATCCAGTGTATCTATTCTGGACATTTTTCTTTATATGTGGAAAGACATACTTTGCCAGGAGCAAATAAGAATCAACTAGCAAGATGACATGGGTTTGGTATGAGGTTTTGTGGGCTCCAAAGGTATATAAATAAAAGAAACTGGTTCTGAAACTCCCCATCTCATTGCGTCGTGAATGAAGTGGTCTTTTCCATAACATTAATTTTAATAATACTTAAGCCCTTTACCATGGGCCAAATATTGCTCTAAACACTTCATGCTAGCTAATTTAATTTTCCTACCAAATCTGTGATGGGGATACTGTGAAATAACCCTTTTATAGATGAGGAGGTGTTAAGGAACTTGCTCATGGCAGAGCTGTCTCCCGGAGCTGTGATTTTAGTCATTTTGCGGTACCACTGCTGGCTCAAGTTTGCAGATTAGGACAGTGAGGCCCAAAGGTGCTTCTGCAGTGAAGCGGCCACGATGAAAGGCTCATGGATTTTACTCAGCAATCTGAAGGTGCTCATTTGACCTGAGTCATTCTCAAGAGTGGATGGTAATTCCAGGAAAACAAGTAATGTGGATTCAATAAATTCAGGACTCAGGAGTCCCTCTAGGGCTCCTTCTCCCTCCCACTGACATCTTGCTCTGTGGGTGCCTATTATCAGTACAGACTTCTATATTGCTTTCACAGTTTGGGATGTATAGCAGATATCTCAAATTACCCCAAATTTTGCTCTTCTTAAGAATCCAGGCAATTTTAGGGCTGTCCATTGAGAGTTTGCACCATATTTAAGGCAAGTGAATATAAGTATTTGCCACGTGGGTGGTTTTGGCCAAGTCATTCAACTTTGCTATGCCAAAGTTTCTCACCTGTAAAATGGTGATGAGCTAGTGTGGGGTAATGTGTTATATGGAGGGAAGGACAAGTTATATTCCCTGTAGCTTTAGAATGGGAAGAGCAATTGCAATCCTAGAATGTCTTAGGAACCTCAAAGCTGAGAAACCTGGGAAACACTGGGAGATCATACCCTTGGGATGCACATTGGATTTTCTCATGCGGGCATAGGTTGATGGTAATGGGGAAAACCCCCACCATACAGGAGTGTTTGAGGCAGTGGAGAAATGTGGAGGAAGGGAGGGCAGGGATTCAAGGGCTTGTGAAGACTGCATGAAGAACAGAGTAGACCCTTCTCTGACTTTTCTAAAAATGCCAAGATGAAACCTTGAGGAAAGCAAGCTGAGAATTCTACTTTTGGAAAATACATGTACATATGTACAAGTTAGATAGTAACTCTACTAACACCTACTTTGAGGCCAGTAAAGAAAACTCAGGTTATGTTCTTTGTTTTGTCACTCTAACTACATTGTAACATCTTCATAGAAAGCCTTATTGTATGAAAAGGTCCCAGTGTAGAACCCAACATATTATCATCCCACTTTGTCCTCTTCAATGCTTTGCATAAAGACTGACCCTAGAACTTTACGGATCATCTTAGGCCCTGTCAGAGTTTAATGTGTTTTTGTTTTTGTTTTTGTTTATTTTATGTACCTCTTATCAAGTGTTGGGGAGTGAATGTCCTCAAGTTCTTCCTCAACCTCTCATTCTCAGCTTCCTAATCTTCTGTTTCTTTATCATTTAGGGACAGTTTGTTTCGCTTCTTCTTTTTGAAATCTTACGAATGTTTTTCCTCTATGATACAACATGTGTTCTAACATAAGCTTCTCTGATGCTGTGTAGAATATCCCTGAAGGCAGTAAATATCTGCAAAGAAAAAAAGAATTAAAAAATATATAAAATATATACACACATATATATATATACACATATATGTATATATATACACACATATATATGATAGATATATAATTTTTTAAGAGATAAAATAAAACAATAGAAAAACTTGTGAAATGTATTACGTTTACACTGGGGGTGGATGGGAACAATGATACAATTAGGGATCATCACCTCCTAAGGCTTTTTTCTAAACGTTAGGTAACACGATCATATTATCAATTTCAGTAGTAATAAATTTCATACAAAGAATACAATTTTAAAAGTAGAGGAGGAAAAAAAAGGAACAAGAATCAGAGGCTCCAATATACGAAAGCTTGTTAGATAGATGCATTTTTTTCCTCACTTCTTTAATGTTGTAGGAATTGTTTTCCAGGACCTCGGATCACTGAAAGAATTCAAACTTTGCTTTTTCTTTTTGGGATTTTATATTAGATCAGTGTATAATTTCACTTTCTTTGCTGGGATTTTCAGACAGTGGAAAAAATGCCAACACTCTTTCCTCAACAGGACTTGCTCATGCCTAATCCATTTTTTCCTATTATTCTTGCATTTCTAGCTGGGATACACCACACCAGAATATGCTCCCCAACACATCCAAGAAATATAGTGAGAATGTCGACTGGCCCATATCATTTATTACTTCCTTTGCCTTAGTTTTCAGTTGTGCCTGCTCCTTTTCCCCTTTGTTGGCAAATAGATCAATTTGAGGTGTCTGCTTTCTGTCTCACGAGCATATGTAAGCATTTATTTATGGGTTTCCTCTTAATGCATTCCATATTAGAAAAGGCCAAGAGTACAACATTTCTTTAAAAATTCAAATTTCTTGAGAAACAAGGAGGTGGTGAAGAGGAGGGAGTGTTAACTTGGCAGACTGTGTTTAAAATATTCTGCACAAGGGGCCCCCTGAGGAGCTGCCCATTAAACTCCCACTATTTTGCTGTGAGAAGTGAATGTTTTTTCTGGCTCTAAATTTATGTGATTCTTAAATGTTCTCACAGGTTGAAATAAAAAATATATAACCATTTAAATGTATACTTGACTATCCATGACTGAATTGTCTCTCGATTATAAAAATAATTTGTTTTTTGCTTGAATTCACACTTCTTTTTTTTTTTATTTTTCCTATAGAAAGCATACCATATGGATATATTTTATCAATATTCTAAGAACGCTGAGAAAGAACCTCAGGTTTATGCCACAATTTTTTTCCCCTTGTTTGCATTTGCTTGATTTTGGAGTGCTTGCTATTCACAGACTCAGTAAAGCAGTTACATCTTTGAAAAGCACAAAAAGCACAAAATAAATTCTGTTCACTGAGTGGGTAATTGTTCAAGGTCATCCATTCGTTGTCTTTGTCTTGATTGTTTGAATTAGTAGCTAATAATGGTACTGAAATGTGAATGAATTATTAGCAATGGGGCATATTTTGGGGAGTGTCAGGAAATATTACAGGGCAATTAATGTTATCCAATAGCAAAGCTGTGTTCCCAGCAGATGTCCTATAATTACTGTGTTTAAAGAGTGTGAGGCTTAAACTAAGATTATAGCTTTTATATTGTCTGCCTTTAGAAGTCATATTTGGAATTTGTTCAGTTTATTCTCCTGCCCTTTCTCTTTTGTTCTGATTCTGTCACTTACATTTTGATTTAAATATAGTCTTTTTATGAATTAAAATAAGTATCAGCAGATGGTACGCAGTATAGATGTTTATAAAATAGGAAATTGTTGCAGAAATATTTAAAATGTCTATTGATAAATAATTTATATTGATATTTACTTGTTATTCATTTCTTAATTTCTGTAATTCAAATGTTTTTACATTTCAAATAGTTCCAAGCTGGTATATATGAAAGTGTTGTCCTAATTTACTCATACGTAGCAAGGAAGTAAAAATCATTTCAGGAATGTTGAGCTACGTATAATCTGTGATGCTCCTAATTTTTAAAACAACACTGGCAGCACATTTAATTTCTCCTTTCAACACTGACCTATCAAAGTTGGCTTTGTTTCCTTATGTTTTCAGGAGAAGATTTTAAAATGAGCGAAGAGAAAATTCTCTCCTCCCCTGTAATAACCATTTTTGATTTGCATTTAAGGCATCGGGAAATGGCCCAGCATGCCTTGGTCGCATCTGTTCTGAGTGCACTTGACACAGAGAAGGTAGGGAACTGCTTTAAAAGCTCATTGCAAAAGACGTTAGGTTTCCTCTTATTGACATGTGCTACATTATAAGGTCAGGTCAAC
Source organism: Lynx canadensis (assembly GCF_007474595.2). Lineage (NCBI taxonomy): Eukaryota > Metazoa > Chordata > Mammalia > Carnivora > Felidae > Lynx > Lynx canadensis. The sequence continues at coordinate 37,688,992 of NC_044319.2, forward strand.
TATTTTGAAAAGTATTCTTACTCAAATCTGAAAGTTGAGTTATTTGGCTAACTGGTAAGTTATTGGAGAACAAAGAGAATGAGTGGATAAGGAAAGAAATGTAGCAAAGTGTCACTATCCTTCCTGAACTACATAGAAAGTTCAAGAGTTAAGAAGACAAAAAAAAAAAAAAAAAAAAAAAAAAAAAAAAAAAGGATGAGAGTTAAGACAAAAAATTCAGCGTTAAAATGGAAAGATCTCCAGTTTAGACTTACAAAGGTTGCTCACTGCTGTATCCCTCACTGAATCCAGCAGATGATCTGGCTAATAAAAAGGTTGTTAGCAATATTGCCAATGAGACCTTGCATTTTTTAAATGCACTTAATTTTTCATTCTAATGTATTTGGGAAATTATAATTGGGGATTTCCTAATTATTTTTGAATAAGTTATTCAAAACTAAATTTTATTAGAACTTTGGGATAGTTTTACAAGTAGTTCAAAGCCTTAAACAATCAGTTGGCTGCATCTTGGATTTCTCCTAACAAATGGCAAAACACAAAAAACTTCTAGTTAGAATACTGTAGCCACTGCCTTTGATAGATTTATTAACAGCAAATAAGCATGTGCGTTTTTACATGTTTTCAAACTTCTGTGTAAAAGTCAACAGTTGTTGGGTATCTGCTCTGAGTACACACAGTGATAAACATTCAAGGAAGAGCGAATTCTGGAAAAGACACCCTTTCTCCCCTCAAGGACAAAAGTGCTTTCTTGTGGGTCCATTTGTCATGCGTTATGTACGGTGATTCAAGGTAGAATGCTGCCAGTGCTATTATGGGGGTCGAGTATACAGTGGGAGCATAGGAGGAAAAACAGTAATATGTCAATTCAGATGACTCAAGAAGGTTTCTGGGCCTACAGGATTTTCATGTCTGGGAAAATGGAAAATAAAGGTAGGCTGAAGAGGGAGAGTGCAAGGCGGGTACTCCAGGCCTGGAAACCAGCCTTGAAACTTGTAGAAATGTGAAAGGACTGTCTTCTTTAGAGTTGAGAAAATAATCATTTATAACTAGAACAGAGATTTAATACATTGATGAGTAAGAAATAAACGTGGGTGGTTGGGTTGGAGTTAGACTGGTTAGGGACTTAAATGTCACACAGAGGAGTTTAATGTGGTCAGGGAGTAGTTGTTCTGGGCTTTGAGCAAAGGAGTGAATGACCAGATCTGTGATTAGGAGATAATTTTGGAAGTTCTGTGAAGGATGGGATTAAAGGGAAAGATGGGTGATAGAGAAATCAACATAAACCACACTGAAATAGTTCAGTTGAGTGATGGAGTCACAGAAACCAGCAATTGTGTACCTCAACATTCTTTGTATCTGCTCATGATATCGTCTCACATAGAAAACCTTCTCCTTTTAGCCCCAATTGTTTTCATAAAAACACAAAACTTTTTCAATTCTTTTTTTTTTTAATGTTTATTCATTTTTGAGACAGAGAGAGACAGAGCATGAATGGGGGAAGGTCAGAGAGAGGGAGACACAGAATCTGAAACAGGCTCCAGGTTCTGAGCTGTCAGCACAGAACCCAACACGGGGCTCGAACTCACGGACCGCGCGATAGTGACCTGAGCCGAAGTCGGACGCCCAACCGACCGAGCCACCCAGGCGCCCCCGCCTGTTTCAATTCTTAAAAAAAATTAAACAAATATGTGTTAGAGCTTTTAAAAAATCAAGTAATAACTCAGATTGTAACAAAAAGCTGTAGTCCTCTGAGGTTAAAATAAAAAGAAACACTGAGGTGTGATTTAAATAAAAATTGTGATTGGGGCTCCTGGGTGGCTCAGTCGGTTAAGTGTCCGACTTCGGCTCAGGTCATGATCTCACGGTTCATGGGTTCAAGCCCCGCATTGGGCTTGTGCTGACAGCTCAGAGCCTGGAGCCTGCTTCGGATTCTGTGTCTCCCTCGCTCTTTGCCCCTCCCCCACTCGCGCTCTGTCTCCCTCTGTCTCAAAAATAAGTAAACATTTAAAAAAATTTAAATAAAAATTGTGATTTGTGATATAATTTTACCAAGAAGAAGCAGAGAGGAGATGTGGGCATTTGGTATCACAGTGCAAAACTGCCTAATTGTGTTACATAATAGGAAATCATTGATAGCAGTAATATATAGTATTTAGTAATAAGGAGATTGAAGAAGGAGATAACAGAAAACTTTTATTATTATTCTATCTTCCTTATTTATTTATTCCATTATTTTGGTAAGTATATCTTCCCACAAAAGATTGTATCACAAGTAACATAGTTTGAGATCTCATATACCTGACGTTGGCATCATTTAACTTTTCTGCTCTGATTATTTTTAATAGGGCCTAGAATTTTATATTGAAATTAAATTCCCTTCAGAAGTCTAGATATGGGGCTCCTGGGTGGCTCAGTTGGTTAAGCCTCCGACTTCAACTCAGGTCATGATCTCATGGTTTGTGAGTCCAAGCCCCGCATTGGGCTTTCTGCTGTCAGCCCAGAGCCCGCTTCAGATCATCTGTTCCCCTCTCTCTCTGTCCCTCCTCTGCACCTGCTCATGCTCTCTCTCTGAGCAAAACAAAACAAAACAAAAAACAAAAAAACATTAAAAAAAAGAAGTCTAGATGTTATGTTCTAGTTCCCATTTATCCCAGCTTATCTCCCTAGAAGTTTTTGTATTGTCTCCTTTTTACATTCAATGTCCACAAATTTCACAATAATGTACTTTATTTTTTTTTACTCTATTATGTTGGCTCTTCAGCACACATTTTCATTTGTTTATTCAAAAAATATTCGTTGACCGCTGTCAGCATGCTATGTACTATCCTAGATATGGGGAAAATTAGAGATCTGCATTCTTAAATTCTTGGAAATTCCACTCAATTATTCATGGTTTCCTCTCTTGATTGGATCCAATAAAAATCACATTATAAACATGAAAAAAAATTATACTCCCCAATTATATTAATGTTAGTTGTTCCTGGACATATTGCCATTGCTTTGCTTATCTGCATATTCTAAGTCCTGACAATGAAAATGAATTACACTTATGATAAGAAAAATATTCAACATACTCTTCTTAATCCTAAAATCAAATGTTTTGACCCACCTATAAGCAGTAAATAATGACCTGCAATTACCTCCAATTCATTCAGTATGATTTAATGTAGGCTCTTTATACCAAGTTCAAATACTGCATGATAAATTTAAAGATAAATAATCACCAGAAAACGCAGTCTTGGTTGTGTTTTCAGTACAAATTTATGATCCAAAATTAATTATTGATATATTAATGTTCAAGGAATATTGTAACAAATTATTTTCAGAAGTAAAGTAGACACACAATTAGTTTAGGGTTTCAGCTTTCCTATTACGTGGAATAAAACTAAAACTTTCTGGTCTAAAACTTCATTGGTCTCAATGTCTATACATTCTTTGGGAGGTTTCAGGACAGTTTTAAGCCTTTTGACATCTCCATTTGAATTTTAGTAGGCATGTTATAAAAATCAGAAATTGTACTCATCAGAAATAATCTAATTTGAAAAAAACATCATTTAAACATTTCATTTCTATTGATGATATTTTTGTAATAGATCATAAGAATTATCTGGGGGCACCTAAGTGGCTCAGTGGGTTAAGCACCCAGCTTTGTCTCAGGTCATGATCTGCGGTTCGTGAATTCTGAACTGACAAACTCTTACTTCAATAGATTACCTTAGGAATGTTAGGTAGTTGTACTTTAGGCTAGTGTAAGGGCCAGGAGACATGCAGGGAAACTAAGCTCTTTTAAAGGTTGGTTCAGGGGCGCCTGGGTGGCGCAGTCGGTTAAGCGTCCGGCTTCAGCCAGGTCACGATCTCGCGGTCTGTGAGTTCGAGCCCCGCGTCAGGCTCTGGGCTGATGGCTCGGAGCCTGGAGCCTGTTTCCGATTCTGTGTCTCCCTCTCTCTCTGCCCCTCCCCCGTTCATGCTCTGTCTCTCTCTGTCCCAAAAATAAATTAAAAAAAAAAAAAAAAAAAAAAAAAAAAAAAAAAAAAAAAAAAGGTTGGTTCAGACCATAAAGTGGTTTTAAAAAATGGTGACTTTCTTCCTCCCAGAAAATGCATTACTTTCACCTTTGACTTTACTCTAAATCAACTTGCTTTTGTAGCTTCCACTTTAGTAAAATCCAGTACCACTACAATCTTTAAAGCCCCATCATTTCACTACTAGAAAAACTTAATGAATGCCACATTCTATATTTTCCTTTGTAAGTAAACTGAAAATTGCATTGTTTGCATTTGCATGGGTCTTAAACGTAATTGTATCACAATCATTATAGGTGCATCCCTAGTATTAGTAGTTAATTGAACGTTTTCTGATTTAGCCTGGAATTTTCGTCCTGGAAAAGAAAACTGGTAGATCACCTCTGTCCTTGATGGTAGCATTATGAATACAGCAAGAATGTGTTCTGGGATTAAAAAGCAACGCTTTCTTCAATAATTCAAAACTTCAGGCAAAATTTTTAAAATATAGAAAATGCAAATGACCGAATCAATTTTGATCATTGTATAATAAAGCATGTGAAATACATAGCACTGACATGGGTAGCCAGGTGGACAATTCAATTTTTATATTATGAAGTGTTCCAAACATCAGCTGTTCTTAACAATGATGTTAATGTTCAAGGAATATTGTGACAAATTATTTTCAGAAGTAAAGTAGACACACAATTAGAAAGTTTAGGGTTTCAGCTTTCCTATTATATGGAATAAAACTAAAACTTTCTGGTCTAAAACTTGGAAGAGACTTGGAAGGAACAGGTTTTTTTTTCTCCCTTTAATTTGATCAGTATTTTCAATATTTTCAACTTTATAACTTACTAGAGAGATCACTGAGAATTTTCCCGACAATAATTCTGTATTCTGGAATATCAACACATTTCTTTTATGGTTCAACTTTAATTTAATCGTATTTTGTTGTTGGTCTGATTTTCCTAAATGTAGGATAATAACATCTTGCCCTATCTGTTGTCACAATGGGAAAGAATCATTTTATATAGGATTTTGGTTAGCTTCTAGTTGGCTTTGTCGAATTTAGAACCACTTGAACATTGTGGTTTCTAAATTTAGTCAAACCCTTTGAGCTTTAAGTTCCGTTTGGCACTGGCTGAACATGAACTGCTGTTTGAAAAAAATTCCCTTGGTACTATCAGAATCTAGATGTGTGCACAGCACAGACCTCCTCTTATTTAAAAGAAATACATTCACTTTTATTTGAAAGTTGGGAGCTCCAAGGGGATAAATAATAAAATATGAAACTTTTAAAAATGGGCCATATTTCAAAACAGTTCTCAAGAAGAATTGGGCTCTTGGGTTTAGAGCATGATATTCTTAAAAAAAAGAAGAAGGCCCATTTTAGTTATTTTAAAATGTATTTTCTTCAACTTGGCTCCACGTTTTAAAGCAAAATCTGTCTATTAAGCTGCCATTTGTTGGTTTTACTAAAGAGAATCTTGTTGAACTATTTTTTCTTTAGCAATAAACTATTCTCCATAGCATGAGATAATCAGGGCGTACATTCCCCAGTCAGATGGCTTTATTTTTCTCTTGTCATACATTTGCTACAAACGCTGGGTAACGTTAATAAAAAATAACACTTATGTAGGAGGTACATCAGGCAAAGTCCCAAGCTGTTTACATACACTAATTCACTTCATGGAACCATCTTTTAAGATATACACTATTATCCCCAATTCACAGATCACAAGCCTGAGGCTGAGTGGTGAACTAAGTTTCTAGATGCCATACAGCTAGATCCGGGTTCAGAACCAGAGCCATCTGTCTCCAGATGTAACCACTGTAACCACTACTGTGCAATTACTGTGCAGTATCTCAGAGAGCTAGACTCAGTTTATAGACCACAATGCTTGGGGATCTAAGTTCCCCCCACAGTCTGTCCCCATCAAGCAAATTAGCATGTATTTATATAGCAAAGTTTGTTTTCCCCACTTAAGCACCCATTCTTTGGGTGCACATACTTATGTAAATCCCACCACACCTGACGTTCAAATTGTAATTTAACAAGAGGTTCCAAAATCCTGAAGGTTTTCTGAGGTTTTGCTGGTGTCTGAAACTTTGCATGTTCTGTTCACCTGCTTGGTACTCCCTGAGAACACACACACACACCCACACACACACACACACTTCACATGATTTCTTGCATCTTCAGTCTCAGTATCCTTTCCCATCCTTGTTGGTTCAAGCCAGGGTTGGACTTTCTTAATTTATGTGTTAGCCTTAACATTCTCTATTATATTTCCCTATATAACTCTTCTCCCAAAGGCCTCATGCATAGTACATTTCAACAAATACTAGTGTTGAATAAACGAATGAATAGATGAAGGAATTTCTGGAACATAGAGAGTCACATTTCACTGTCCCTGAGATGTCATTCTTTAAATACAAACAGGGGTAAGAAGATATTTTGTGGGCATACGCCTGAAGGCAGATTAACTCTTCCTTAGCCCGAGAATAACCAAAAACTTGAGAGGTAGGATACAGAAAGTTTTTCCTATGTGCCTACTGTCTATCTTGCAAAAAAAAAAAAAATCAGAGTGGTCCCCTAGAGAAATAAGAGGATCAAACTGAAATGTCACTGAGATCCCTTCTGAAAACACTTTGCGATAAAAATCCCCACCACTTATGAGCCTCTCATTGGCAGCAAATGAGACAGAACACTTAGCTATGTTTGCTGTTTCAAAGCAGTGTAAAGCTGATATATAAAATTTCCTAAATCATATTTTTGTGTGTTAGTTTACTTTTAGCTTTTGACTCTTATTTTTCCTTTATAAGGATGATGGAAAGCAAAGAGATTTGTTAGCCCTTTGTACAGGAATTAATCAACATCAACCAGCCCTGCCCAGCAAAGAAGTCGTCTCTTGAGCCTTTTTTGATTTAATCTCCCTCTTATAGTACTTACCAGAACTTCCTGAAGTGTAGCCATAATATTGGGTATTCAGTAAATGTTTGTTGAGCTGATATGCATTGAATATTTAAGCACTTAACTTTGATGATCTTGGAACATCATTCTCACAGTAACACACTGAGTAAGAAGTGCACAAATTGTCTCCATTTTATGCTGGATTATACATGACATTTCTAGGAAGTAAAAAATGGAGAAAATTGCATGAGCAATAATTTTTGGAGTATTGGAGATAGAAATACCAACAAAATGATGTACTTGTAGCTCTTCTTCTATTTGACTCTAAGTAGTTGGATTCTATCCTGTATCTTAAAGTTATTGTCACTTCAAGTGTCATAAATTATAGCGACATACACCATAGGTATTTCTTACATTCCTCTTTAGCAGAGTAAGCAAAATCACCAATGTCACATACTCTGTGTAGTTTCCTATAGATGGGACTTTAAGGCAGTTTGAATGGGAATAAAGGGTAGAAGGATTACGACAACCCAAAATAAACAAATCTGTAAAGCTCTGTCATCTTGCATCTATTTTTTCCATGCACCCCAATGTACAAATCCCTTTTCAACCACCAGACATAGAGGACAGATAGTGTCACTACCCCAATATAAGGCAATAGTGAAACTAAGAAGTGCGTATACAACTGCAGCCAGAAGGAAATCCAGAAATTTGCCTACCCATCCTTAAATTAGCTGAAATTTCCTTTCTCCTTCTCTTACTTTTCCCTTTCAGAATCCTAATTTCCCCCTTGTTTAACCTGGAAAATTACTGATTTAACAACAGTCTCTATTATTAGTTTTTCTCTACAGGTTTTGTTTGTTCCTAAGAAAATAGGTTTTCATGGAAATATGCTTTGATGAGTGAATAGCATTTAGAACATCATCGTCTTCAAAGTATGCACTCAAAATTTGATGGAATAAATTAATGTGTTTTACTTCATGTAAATGCACCTTTTTTCATTCTACAGCTTCAACTAAGAAGATTTTAAGAGAGATTGTAAAGAGAGGGATCATATTTGCAATCCATCCTAGCTCCAGTCTCCTCTGTCATCCGTTTTGGGCCATCTTTGTCTAAAACGTCAAAATTAGTCTCCGAATAGGGCACGAAGCAGCCTTAATCTCTACTTAGCAAACATGAAAAATGTAACTGTCAGGATGTGATAAAATTATCAAAATTATATTAAATCTGAAAAGCAACTGGCAGAATACACACAAGACTATTGAACGTTTACCTGGGGAGAAGGGTGATAGGGGAAAGTCTGGGGAAAATTTAGTTTCTTTCACTAAATTATAAATTTTATAGTTCAAGAGTCATTACCTGTTTGTTTACCACTGTGGACCTAACTCCTACTAGAGGGTGTGAACATGGTACAGGCTCAAGAAATACTCAATGATTGAATGATATTTTATTCATGTTTATTTTCTTTAGGTTTTCACAAAGAGCAAATATACTTTTCTACTCATAAAAATAAACTATAAAGATTGAAAAAAAACCTATGCCACATGGCACATTGTAGAACCTCCATAAATCTTTGTTGAATGACTGAATCCAAGGAAAGAGCATGAAATCAGCCACACGAACTGGGAAACAGGAGTTGTTGTTCAGCAGTATGAAAACCACACATTTTCATCAGGATAAAATTGAAAGCCTAACACGGGAATGCGCAGGTAATCTATGATCCCACCCTTCCCAATATTTTATGTGATTTTCCTGGTACTTAAGAGACCAGAGTTTCCAGTATGAGCTTATTCACTATATATCTGCCCCAATTCAAATGTATCTCTATCCCCATGCATTCTCTTCTTTCTCTCTCCTCAGAATTAGAGAAAGTGCTGTTTTATGTCTCAAAAGCTAATCTCTCCACCCATGACCCTAATTCCATCTTCCAGCTTCTTATTTCAGGGTCCAGTTTTATCACGTATCCCTTCTCTTTCTGGAATGCAGCTCCTTCCCCATTGCTGCTGTCATTCAGTCCACCATTGTGAATGACTCATGTCTCCTAAAAATAAAAATCCAAACTCCCAGCACACAAATAGTTGATCAAACAATTGTCCACTTAGCAACTTCCCTTCATCTTCCAAAGGTAAACTATTCCCTGATAATCTGGGTGCATGTGAAGATCTAGGGAGACTGGCAAGGTGGGATGAATAGCAAATTTTGAAGTAGCCTACAAACCAGCAAGGAACCACCCACTAGGGCTAGCTGGACTTCTGCTCCCTTGGTACTCCTGCCAATTCATTATTTGAATTCCCAATTCCCAATTCTGACTATGGTATTTGTCTCATGCAGCTCTGAGTCAGCTCTAATTGGAACACTTGGTAATTAGCCTTGTTATTTACTCGTTGTCCAAAACCAGCTATGACCTTCCCTGGCTGCCTTCACAACTACCTGAGACAGTTTTCCCCAGTATTAGGTTGCCAATAACGTAGGACAAGCTTTTTGTTTCCAGATCACCCACTTTCTTCTTAAATCTTGTACTTTGGGTTCTGCCTTCACTATTTATATACCTCGAAGGACTTCTTATTTGCAACCTCAAGGGTATTCTTCAATTTTATTTTTATTCTCCTCTCTGAATCATTTTTTTTAATTCTAGCCCAGAGACCACAAACTGGATTAGTGTAGACGAAATTAAGATTATAAGTGTAATTTCATATATGGGCATTGTTTTAAAAAATCTATTTCCTTTAAAACAAATGACTTTATGGTGCACCTGGCTCAGTTGGTAGAGCATGTGACTCTTAATATCAGGGTTGTGAGTTCAAGCCCTATAATGGAGGTGGAACCTACTTAAAATAAAGACAAATTGAAAAAAATTTAAAAATTTAATATAAGATACATACATTTCATTTGCCTCTGTCCCACCCCTTCCTATTACTTCATACTTGACTTGCTCCAGTGAAATTTGCCTGACTTTTCAGTGGAGTTAAGTATGCAGATCCTGTTTAGACTATCCTCTCCTTTGAGAAACATTTCCAATTTGGGCACTCTCTTGTATTAGTTTGTTTGTTGAATTACTGTTATGACTATGCTCTCTGTTTCTGCTCCTGCAAGTTCTTTCAATTCTGTTTCCTCATTCCATCCTTGAAACATAGAAATTTTATAAAGATGAGTTCCTCATCCTTCCCTCACTATACCTGATTCCTTGATAACCTCACTCAATCTTACACACTCATTGCCACTCTTACCTAGTGACTATGAAGAGTCTACCCGCCTACTCCCAGCTGACTCATGGGTTCTAGCATACATTTCAAAGTGTGCACTATACAGCTTCCCTTATAGTTCTGGAAATCCTTTACATTTATTATGTACAAATTAATTTTTTCTCTTCACCTTAAAACCTAATGCCTAACCAACATTCCTTATCCTTTCGGTTACCACTAATCTCGTAATCATCTGGGCTCAAAATATTCATTATTTTTATCTTTCTGTGATGTCCCTTTATTGTCAGGTTCTATTTCCATTTGTCACTCTTCTTTATGCTGATTTCCACTTCTCTCATATGTTGCTCATGAAAAAATTAGCAATCAGTTTTCCTAGTTGATAGTGCTATTTATCAATAGAGAACAAATTTAAAATCTCTGCAAAATAATATGAACTACTGTTAATCTGTTAAAATGTATAGCCTATAGAAGATGCTAACTTACATGTACAAAGTCCATCTTTCCTTCCCTTGTTGAGTATCAGGAGGTCTCATCTCCTACACCTGAGTGTCTCATAGCCCCATCTCTCCTTACAGAGGCATTTCCAAAGAGCCTCTTACACTGCATTCATGGATAAAGGGAAGTCTGTAATTTTGATCTATTAAGGAACTGCTGAGAGACTGATCACCCTTACTTTTTGTAATGCAGTTTAATGACCAAAGTTTTATTTTAAATTCTGAATCTGGTCATTTTTTCTACAACAATACTCATTATTTAATTTGTTCTTTCAACAAGTTAATAAATTATTCACTTTTCCCCTAAACCAATTATTTTCTATCCCTATCCATTTTAGAAGCCATTTCCAGATTAAACTTTCTGAAGCCTACTTCCATTAATTTTCCTCCTCTGTTCAAAAGTATTACAGTGGTCTCCTCTTATACATAAAATAACGTCCACCTCCAGTCAATTTCATCCATGACCTGAATCCAAGCTTCTTTCCCAACCTGATTGTACTGTCATGTGTCACCCTTCACAACGAAATCAAAACTTTCACCTTTCTACCTTGTGGTGGACAGACTCTAGAGTGTCTTCCCATAATCCCTATCACCTGGTATTCATGGTCTTGTATAATATTGTCCCATGAGCAGGGTCATGACCTATGATCTACTTCTAACAAATAGAATACAACAAATGAGACAAGAGGCCTGTAATTACATGTCTGTGATTGCATATAGAACACCGTGTGACCATCTTGTTGGAGCCTATCTTTCCCTGACTGGGTTAAAAGAGCTACACTTCCATGTTGTGGGGTTCACATTGGATAGCCCATATGGCAGGGAACAGAGGGGCATCTCTAGGCTGAATACCAAAAACAAACGGAAGTAATCAGTTCTTCAACTGTAAGGAACTGAATTCTGCCAACAAAAGTGGATCCTTCCCCATTAAAGTCTCAGATAAGACTGCATTCCTGGACAACCCATGGTTGCAATCTTGTGAGACCCTAAACAGCGAACTCAGCTTAGCGATTCCAGGCCGATAGTTCTGTGAAATAATGTGCATTGCTTTAAGCTGCAAATTAGTGGTAATTTCTTAAACAGCAATAAAAAACTAATACTTTATATCTCACACCTGAAAAGTCTCCTTCCATATGACCAAGAGCTTTAATTACACCATATCTTACATCTCAGTGCCACAGATCTTGAGAAATTCCCTCATGTCTTAGAAAGCAATACTTCCCATTTCTCTACTCCAACATCTTATCAAACCTGCTCTAAGGAACATTTTTTCCCACGTTTTTATTGTAAATGTATAATTTGTCTTTTAGACCTTAACCTCTTAAAAAACAGAATTTATGTTTGATTCATCTTTAGTGTCAAGGGACCTAGCACATTGCCTTGCATGTGTTAGTAGCTTAATAAATATTTTTAATAAATTGATAAAACTTTACAAAATATTTGACTTTAAAACTTTAGGTACTGGGAAGATTAAAATATGTGCTTAACTTTGTTTCAAAAAAAATGTGACAAAGTTCAGTGGGTATCTGATTAGACTAGAAAAGATTGCAGAGAAATACTCAAACTTCCAAATATTTATTTTTTGTAGATCTGCTCTAGACTGCTTTGCACTGTGAAACATCAGAAGCTTTAAAAAGCATTATAGGGGCGCCTGGGTGGCGCAGTCGGTTAAGCGTCCGACTTCAGCCAGGTCACGATCTCACGGTCCATGGGTTTGAGCCCCGCGTCGGGCTCTGGGCTGATGGCTCAGAGCCTGGAGCCTGTTTCCGATTCTGTGTCTCCCTCTCTCTCTGCCCCTCCCCCGTTCATGCTCTGTCTCTCTCTGTCCCAAAAATAAAATAAAAAATAAAAAAAAAAGCATTATAGAAATGGATGGCATTAGAGAAAACATGAGAGTATTCAGAAATTAAGTTTTACATAAATGATGACAGTTTTCCTAAAAGTTTCACAAAGTCTTAGATATTCATGTAAAGCTAAAGAAGCTTAGTTTCATTTCTTTGTGGTCTATGATTTTTCAGTTCTCTATTTATAATGAACTTTCTACCTGTTTTACTCAAAACTGTTGTCTGTATTGGTAACGTGACTTTAATTAGCAACGACAGGAACATAGTTTGGTGAATTTAACCTTTTTAAATTCTGCAAAACAAAATCTGTAAAAGCAGCAAGTCATATGAAAGGAATTTCTATTTAGCATGAAGACAGTCTAGGGTTGTGTGTATGTTTTATAAAACAACCACATCGTATGTGAAAAGGATTTATGCTTTCATAAGAAATGCCAAACATTAAAGAGGATTGTAATAATGTTTAATATTACATATGGTAATGCTATTATAATATAAGGGGATTCAGAATGTATTCCGCTGGGAATGTAACTTCATCTGCTAGCTTACTGAGAATGCATGATTACAATATCTATAGTCTACACAAATTGGCTAATTCTCTAATGGTAGCAAGTGCCAGTATATTCAGAGATATTAAATTGTTCTAAAAACTGTTTAAATGTAATTTAGATTCAGAACACTTTTGAAAATATTCACTGATTTAAAAATTATTCAATTGCAGGACTGTGATTTAACAAAAGAACATTTTCAGATCTCCACTGTATGAACCAAGAAGAAGTAGTATCACAGCAAATCTGTTTTATATACAACCCTAAATTGCCGACAATAGGATGGAAATGATCCTTTGCAATTAGAGGTTTCAAAGTAGCACTCTGTATCTCAAAAACTCTCTAAAATACACAAGATGAATAAAAGCTGCACAACGAATTGATGGCTTAGTCTTTAATATGCTTCTTCTTAGCATGAAAAAAAAGTTAGCATTAAGAAACTGCTATAAAATCAGTCTACATCAACAACGTGTTCACTTGCTAGAATTTGTGTTGTCATTGTGGAAAATTACTTTAAAGCATGCATCCTATAGCATGTGAAATGTTATTGTCAAAAAAGTCACAACATGTTATTTAAAAGAACATCTTAAATTCTATGTTATGGTAAATATGCTTTTCATAATGCTGTTTGCTAAAATTCTTGTAAAATATCTTTATTTTATTTTGCAACAGTTTTTCACTGAGAGTTTTTAAAGTGTATATTCTAAAATTGTGCTTTTCTGCAAGGTGACAATTTTGAGATTATCATTATAATAAATACATTCTTTAAAATATAAATGTCGTAAAGTCAATATGCTTATCACTGTTTGTGAATCTGCACATACAAATATATATCCACACATAATCCTTATGAATTTTTTACCTGCTTTCCCTTCCCCTACAATCCATTTTCCTGAAAAACAGCTAGAGGAAACCATTTAAAATGAAATCCAGATTATGCTATTCTACTTAAAATATTCCAAGGTCTTCCACAACACTGAGGATAAATCCAAATGGCTTGGCTGATTAACAACACCCTGTATGATTGGTGCCTCACTGGACCCCTCTCATCTCATTTCCTGTCATTAAGCAATAGTAACGGTAGTCTATGCTCTGTCCTTGACTATCCCAAGATTTACCTCTACATTATGGTCACAGCTGCTCCCCCTTTATTTTCTTATGCTTATTTCCTTCTTGACCTGCAAATCTCAATTTAAATGTCACCGCCTCAGAAAAGTCTTGTGAGTCACCAGTCCTAAAGTAGTCGCCATCCCCCAGCCATTGCCCATAATGTCACCATGTTTAATTTGTATCTCAGCTCTGTCCATTTATGAATGTGGGTGTATATGTATTTATTATGAGTCACACCTAACCAGAAATTATCAACATATAGTGCCTGGCATAGAGCAGGCGTTATGAAGGAAGGAATAAAGCATTAGGATAAATAGGAATTGCTCTAGAGTTATACCTGACTTTAAAACTTTGGCTTTCTCTTTCATTTGCTAAGTAACCTTAGACACTTACTCAGATTCTCTAAGCTGTTTCCTCATCAGCAGAAATGAAATCAACTGGGTGGCTCAGTTGGTTAAGCGTCCGACTTTGGCTCAGGTCATGAGCCAAATGCCGATTCAAATACTCTATTGCATTAATTAATTGGTGGGTTACTGAAAATTAACATAATTTTTATAATGAAGTGATTGTTGGACAGACAGTAAATGTTATTTATAAAAAGAAATATTTTAAATGTTTTAAAGTATGACTGAGAATTTATATTTTGATAAATGTTCAGTTTTCATTTCTCCAGAAAATTTAATTATGTCAAATTTAGAATTCGCTATGCTTCTAATAAAAGCCTTCTGTTTTGTAATATTATTGGAAATATATTCTCTTTAAACTTTCATTTAAAATGTCAATTTTGGGGGCGCCTGGGTGGCTCAGTCGGTTAAGCGTCTAACTTAAGCTCAGGTCATGATCTCACAAGTCTGTGAGTTCGAGCCCCACGTTGGGCTCTGTGCTAATAGCTCAGAGCCTGGATCCTGCTTCAGATTCTGTGTCTCCCTCTCTCTCTGCCCCTCCCCTCCTCAAGCTCTGTCTCTCTCTGTCTCAAAAATAAATACAAACATTACAAAATTTTTAAATGTCAGTTTTGGGGGTGCCTGGCTGGTTCAGTCAGTGGGGTATATGACTCCTGATCTCGAGGTTGTAAGTTCGAGCCCCATGTTAGGTATAGAGGTTACTTAAAAATAAAATCTTTTAAAACTTAAAAAAAAATTAAAAGTAGTTAATTTAAAATTTCCAAAATCTAAAAAAAAAGAGCTTTTGTAAAGACCTGGAGTTGTCAAGAGAAGAAAATTCACAAGAGCAAATGAATTTACAGTATTCTTAGACAGGAAATGACAGGTTAACTCACCAAGATCCAAATTGTGTTGATCTGTTTGGGTCAGTGTCCAAAGGTTGGCTTAGGGGAGAAATACAGCATGGAAACAAGACTCTTACACACTAACCAGCCACTTGGCAGTCTGAACTTTTAAGAGAAGATGGGTGGGGTTTATTGATATTTTTAAAAATCAAAGACCTCCTACTTCCAATATATCATATAGGGCTTTCTTTAGTAAAAATGTAGAATGACAGAGAGTGATGTCACCAAGATACTGACATAGGCTGTGCTTGACTTAGTTCCCCTTCATGAGAAGAAAAGGAACAAGATGCCATGGAGAACACTATGGTGAGGCTGACCTCAGAGACAAAGACAGCCTGCATTAGAAGAGTTAGAGAAGCAGCTACCCTGTGTTGACTGCATTGCCCCTGCCCAGGACAGCACGACAGCACGACATCACCTGGAGAGGTACCCTCCCTGTCCCCCCCACTCCACCCCTCTGGTTCCTCCAGTGGGAAAGAAGAACCCAGAGAGGGGAAACTAGCCTTCCCCAGCTTTGTGAACCACATTGAGGAAGCTCCTACAAGGATCTCACATCACAGGGATTACAGGGGAATCTGAGGGGCCCAGCCACTAAGGATCTGACAGTGACAGAGTCACAACTGGGAGCTGCTTACAACAACTAGCACATGGATCTTGGAAGACCAAATTAATACCTGCAGTATCCAAGTAGTAATCGCAACGAGCAGTTTTATTCATCTGCAGAACAAAGTTGGGAGCACACTTTCATGAGGGAATTCAACAGGGAAAAGATCTGCCTGATGTGAATCCTCAAACAAGGACTTTTGCTGGCCCTATTCTTTAAAGCTACAGTCATCAAGAAAATATGGAATTGGCATCAAAAGACAAATAGACCAATGGAACTGAATTGAGAGCTCAGAAATAAACCCAAGCATACACGATCAACTAATATTTGACAAGGAAGTAAAAAATACTCAATGGGGAAAAGAGAGTCTCTTCAATAAATGGTGCTGGGATAATTGAATATTAACACTTAAAAGAATGAAAATGGACTCATATCTTACACTTACAAAAATTAACTCAAACTGGATGAAACTTCAGTGTAAGACCAGAAACTAAACTCCTAAAAGAAAATGTAAGAACAAAGCACCTTAATGTGGATGTTGGTAATGACTTTTTGGACCTAACACTAAAATCACAAGCAACAAAATAAAAAATAAGCCAGTGGGGCTACATAAAAATAAAAAGCTTCTGCATAACAGTAACCAAAAAAAAAAAAAAAATCAATGAAGTGAAAAGACAACCTATAGAATGGGAAAATATATTTGCAAACCATATAGCTAATAAGTTAGCAAGCTAATATCCAAAACTATAAAGTTCATACCACTCAATAACAACAACAAAAGTAACCCAATTAAAAATGGGCAAAGGACCTGAATAGACATTTCTACAAAGAATATATACAAAGAAATGAACATTAAAACCACAATAAGTTATCACCCCATGCCTGTTAGAATGACCATCATAAGAAAGTCAAGACCTGGGGCCTGGTGGCTCACTTGGTTAAGCATCCAGCTTCGGCTCAGGTCATGATCTCTCAGTCCTTGGCTCTGAGCCCCGCATCTGGTTCTGTGCTGACAGCTCAGAGCCTGGAGCCTGCTTTGGATCTCTCTGTGTCCCTCCTGTGCTTGCACTCTGTCTATTTCTCCTCAAAAATAAATAAACATTAAAAATAAAAGAAATAAAAACAAAAACAAAAAAGACAAGACCTAACAAATGTTGGCGTGAATGTGGAGAAAAGGGAACAATTGTGCAATGTTGGTGAGATTGAAAATGCTACCATCACTATGGAAAATAGTATTAGAGGATTCTCAAAAAATTAGAAATAGAACTATTATATGATCCAGCAATTCCACTTCTGGAAATATACCCAAAGGCAATGAAAACAACCTGAAAATGATTAACCAGGTAGCGATTAACCTGAAAATGTACCTGCACCTTCGTGTTCATAGTAGCATTACTTACAATAGTCAAGGCATGGCAAAAACTTACATGTCCATTGATGGATGAATGGATGGGAAATTGTGATGTATATATGATACATACAACTATATATGTAATGAAATATTATTCAGCTATTAAAAAAACAAGGAAATCCTACCATTTGTGACAACATGGATGAACCTTGAGAGCACTATGCTTAAGTGAAATAAGTCAGAGAAAGACAAATACTCTATGGTCGCACTTACACATGGAGTCTAAAAAAACAAAAACAAGCAAATTCATACAAAAAGAGGTTAGCATTGCAGTTATCAGAGGTGAGGATGGGGAGAGGGCAAACTGTAAGAAGGTGGTTAAAAGGTACACACTTCTAGTCATAAGACAAATAAGTATAGGGGTGTAGGGTACAACATGATGACTAGCTAACACTGCTTTATGATACATAGAAAAGTCAAGAGAACAAATCCTAAGAGTTCTCATCACAAGGAGAATTTTTTTTCCTTTCTTTCTTTTATCGGATTTGTATGAGAAGATGGACGTTAGCTTAAGCTATTGCTGTAATCATTTCACAATACATGTAAATCACACCGTTACTCTGTACGCCTTAAACTTATACAGTGATGTATGTCAATTATTTCTCAATAAAACTGGGAAAAATATAGAGTGACTACTATAAAAAGAAAGACTGATACCAATTAACTGACTCTTTTATACTACTCAGAAAAAAAAGTTCTTAGTTACATTTGTTATTTTAGAAAAGTATATGTTAGACTGAAGAGGTAACCACATGGGTTTTGGCATTCTTCTTTCTCCTCCCGCCAAATGAAACATGAAAGGTTTTATTGAAAAGATCAAAATGAAGAACAAATCCAATTTGTTATAATTTTTGTCAATAATCTCTAATAATTCTGTTTCTTCTCACAAAGTTTAAAGAATAGTGTTCAGTTTATAACATTTGGATGACAGCGAACTATTCCAAAAGTATCAAGTTAGAAGAGGGTAGTAGAGCTAAATTCTACTATATAGAATTTTTCACATTCAAACTTGCATTCCATCAGTGTTATGCTAAAATATTAACTTATAAAATAAAAACATAGAATAGTCTCTATATTTGCTTATATACATATTCAAGAAGGAGATTTATTGCTTGTTAGTAATAAAATTATGGAAATTGGATTTTGGTCCATTTTGGAAACAAATTTGAATAGCAAATATGAGAAATATTTTGGAGAGTTTTTCTTTTAAATGACAGGCTATTGTTCTATTATGGATATGGCAAGGCTAAAGAAGTTCCGTATGGCTGGCGGAGTAGTAACACCACCGATAATTAGAGGCTGTACAGTGTCTACTTAGCTATGGTACTGTAACCATAATTATTTTAGGACTGAAAAGAACTATAGTTTTTCTCCAGTCCAACCCTATTATTTAACAGTTGAAGAAACTGAGGCTCAATTAGATGAATTTGTTCGCCCAAGGCCACTTGGCAAGTTGGCAGCGGAAGAGGGAATGAAATCCACATGTCCTGCCTCTCAGAAGAGTATCCTTGCCCTCAACTGCTTGACCTCTTCTTATAATGCAATGGCATACTTTTTTTTTTTTTTTTTTTTTTTTTTTTTGGTGCTCAATAAAAATTTGTTGAGTGGGACATAGCGGAGGGGCAAGATGAGGGAGGCATGCAGGCCGCCCACTGTGCCCACAGCCTGGGGGGTGCCCAACCCTGCTCACTTGGAGAGGTGGCAGGGTGACTTGGTGAGGGGCTGCTGGGCCACCCTGAGCTGGGAAGCCAGGCCAAGGCCTCAGAGGAAGGGTAGTCCAGTGGGCAGGGAGCGGGGGGCAGGGGTCATATGAGCAGGTGAGAACAAGATGCGGTCAGAAGTTACCCCAGAAGTTACTATTTCTTTCTTTTCTTCAGAATAGTAGCTCTTAAGAATTACAATGAGAGGAGCCATAATGATTATTGGGATTAATTTTTGCTTTCATATGTACCCTTGGACTGTAAAAATTCATCTTTTCTCCCCTGCCCCCTGAAAATCCACTACAATTTTTTGCTTTCACTTAAAAGTTATAGTAGATAATAAACAAGTATCTCAGAAATATACATTGGCTGTATTTCCATCTTACATTTTTGTAACAGTTCAAATTTTTTAAGTAAAATTCATAACTAAAATCATGTGAGTAATACACCAAGTATCACTTTCTTCCTATCTCTCCCCATAGATATCCGGCAATGACATATTTTAAATATGATTTTTGATAATTAACATAAAAGGAAATATATCCATTTTACTTAAACACACTATCTAATAAAGTAGCCATAATAGAAGTTGTTCTATCCATCCATCTATCTATCTATCTATCTATCTATCTGCCTATCTATCATCTATCCATCTACCCCACCAGTCAATTGTATGTTCCAAATAAATTATTTTGGTTTTCTTTTCCATTTTTAATCCTCATGGTTTTAAGAACAAAGTTAATTAGTAAATCATGGCTCAAATCAAGCAATTAACTGAATGGATGAAGACTGTTTTTTTTTTTTTGTTTTTTTTTTTCGTTTATTATTTATTTTTGGGACAGAGAGAGACAGAGCATGAACGGGGAAGGGGCAGAGAGAGAGGGAGACACAGAATTGGAAACAGGCTCCAGGCTCTGAGCCATCAGCCCAGAGCCTGATGCGGGGCTCGAACTCACGGACCGTGAGATCGTGACCTGGCTGAAGTCGGACGCTTAACCGACTGCGCCACCCAGGCGCCCCAAGACTGTTTTGTTATAATGAGGTTCACTCTAAAGAAGAAAAAGAATTGATGCTTCCTCTTCAGTTCAAATAGGTTAGCTTTATGTTGAGGTAAAAAGACAATTGCATTTATACTATATTGTCCAACTATTGTAAGAATTAGGATAAGTTAGCACTCTAAATAATGAATCAGATTAGCATCCATTCTCACTAAAGTTTTTAATAGATAGAATGAAGACAAGGTTATTTTCAGAATGGCATTCAGAAAGCTCCAGGGGTGACCTTTTGAGGTGGTGGTTTACTGGGCACCTGAGTGGGGGGTAAAAACACAGAACGCAGGAGGCAGATGGGACAGCAAAAGAAAAAATTTTGCCAGTTCTACTATTTTGCCTGAGGCTGGCCCTTAACATGAGTGAATGGTCTTCCTTCTTAGATTTTTAGGATACATTTCTTTGGGCATGCTTCCATCAGACATGCATAAACAGGATTTTTCTAACACATGTTTTTATTCCATGGTTGTGTGCAGCCAGTGAGCAGACCAGTTAGAGTAACTTATTTTGCTGTCTTGAACATTTCATCAAGTCAGCTGGCGCTCCTATCCCATCAAGACAGGGAGTTTGCTCTGCTTATGCCCAAGACCTGCTCTATAATGCTTCATCATAAATGTTGGCTAAGACTTCTTTGTTCATGCTGTTCCAGAATCTGCTGCTCACTGTTTTTCATCATCATTAAAATTTTTTTGCATATAGTATCTTTTGCCGTTATATAATTTCCCTCCTTGAATCATATGTTTCCTTTAGCCTTTGACACTTTTTCCAATATTAACATTGGGTCTTTTACTTTGTTTAGCTTGTTATTTGTTCTTTTTTTGTTGTTGTTGGTTTACTCTTTTACTACACTCAAACTTCCTATATCAATTTTTTTAAATGTATCCTTTATAGACACTATGTATTCTGGTATTATTATTATTATTATTTTTTTTACTCAGTGTGGTAATTTGCCTTTAGTGAAAAAATTCATTCCATTCACATTTAGAGATAAGATCAGTATATTTCATGTTTATTATTTATTTTAAATTATTCTTTCCTTTTTTTCACTTTCTCTTATTTTTTTTAATTTGGCCAAATTACTGCAAGTTATTTCATTTTTCCTTTTATTAGTTTCTATTTAAATCATATTTTGCATGCTGTTAATATTTTATTATTTTTTCCTGTTCTTCTATGTAGATATCTATGACCCTACTATTATTTGAAAAAGACAACCAATTATCCTCTCAGTCAAGATGTGCTGTCATACTAGCACAACAATCAATTTTTGCTGAACTCTCCTGCATTCTTCACAACAATAAAAATATTAAAACTGTAGAAGAGTTATATTAGGTCTTTTTACTTCCTGAAAATACGTCCTTTCAATTTACTCAGCATTAAATCACCCACTACTAGACTGTTACCTATTAAGGTATAAAGATATATTGATAAAGAGATACATGAGCAGACAGATGGATCCATGGATAGGTACATAGATCACCACCCTCCTCTTTCCTCTTCATCTTCCTATTGAATTCTCTTTTGACTGGTTAGAGTCTCTTTTCAAGTATCTTCTTTATATAGAATATTTGGGTAATATGTTTTTTAAATTCTTGTGTATTTCCAAGCAAATAACACTGCAGCTGATTACAGGATTCTTGAGTTCTAGCCTTTTTTCTCTCTTTTCTAGCTGCTTCAACTATTACTAAAAAAATACGATGTCAAACATACCACCCCTCCCTTTGTAGGTAACTTTTATTTTTGCTGCGAGGCTAGTGTATTTTTCAGTCCTTTGACTTTAGAAATTTTAGCAGGATATACTAGATGTGTTTCTTTATTCACCAGTTTGGTTTAGAATCATGACAATCTTTCATTCTATAGACTAGATTCTTCATGTCAAAAGAATTCTCTTCTATAAATTAATTGTTGCCTCTCCTTTTTTTGTTCTTTTTCTCTCTCTGGAAATTCTATTATTTATATAATATCTCCTGAGTCTAGCCTTAAATTCTTCATCTTTTCCCTCATGATTGCCCTTTCT
The DNA here is from genome assembly GCF_007474595.2 of Lynx canadensis. Lineage (NCBI taxonomy): Eukaryota > Metazoa > Chordata > Mammalia > Carnivora > Felidae > Lynx > Lynx canadensis. The sequence continues at coordinate 37,711,172 of NC_044319.2, forward strand.
CTCTATATATTTTTGCTTTGTTATTTCACATGTTAATTGTACTTGATCTCATAAACCACTTAATCCAGTTTCTATTCTGGCCAGCATCTTTTTCAATTCAGCTAATCTGTTGCTTACTCTGAAATGATGGGTTTTTTTAAATTTTTCTTTTGTTATTGTTTCAGCAACAAAACTTTTGAATATCAAGGGCTCTGAATATTAATTTTATTATTTCATATTTTCATCTGTCCCGACCAGCAGTTCTAACTTGCTGTAAATGTGTCCTGATTATTCTGCATGATCATCTTCTCTCTAGCTGATGGGAAACATAAGATAGGTTGTTTTTGTTTCTTGCTATGTCATGGATCTCGGAACTACAGGTTGGAGTTTCCTAAATGGTTAGAATCTCATTGGGAAGAAAAGCAGAAGAGCTTTGGCATCCAGTCTAGAGGCACAGGTTACCTGTTCCTTGCCAGAGCACTGGAACAAGCTTCTTCACTCTGCAGTTTCACAAAACTCTTCTGGCCTCCAGGAAGAGGAGGACTCATTCATTTCCCTCTCAGTCTTCTAAGGGTCTGGGGCATCTCACATATTCATTTGGAATGATGTCAGTCTTCTCCTTATGGGTTCCAAATTATAAAAAGATACAAATCATGAAAGAAACAAATAAGTGAATGGTAGGATAAGTCCAGAAGTTATAATGTTGTCAGCCTTCTTCTTGTGGGTTCACAGATACCTGAAAGCTAGGGTCATTCTAGGATCTACTTCCTATGCTCTGTTCTCCCAGGCAGCAATCATTTTCTCCAGTAACTTACCCTGCCCTAGTTCTTCCTGCTGTGATCCTAACAGGTGCCAGATTCCAGTTATGCCAGTTGTCCATGTGTTCCAAAATCCTTTGAATCAACAGATTCCAATAGCTTGGAATGAGAGTTGGTAGAAAAGAGAGGGTAGTCTTTCTGCCAGAATTCCTGCTCATAGCATCCATTTTCTGTAACACTTATATAATGAGTTGGTCAAACACTGTGTTAAGTCATTCAAGAAACTTTTGACTATCTGCTATGATACGAGGAAACTATGCCACTGAATTCTTTCCCTCAACTCACATGCATATTCAGGGAAGACAGGTACAAGAGTCTATATTTTGTTCATACCATATGTAGTACTTTTGTGAGTGTTGAGTGGTGGAGTAGAAAGTAGTTGAGCTGCTCTAATCATTGTTCTAAATGCATTTGTCTTGTGTGTAGATTTATAGTGAAGCCAGTGAACTGAAGATGCAGTCATCTACAATGATTAAAGAGGAAGCAATTATAACACAGTCCAGAACCATAAGAATGTGATTCTACAGTGCAGTCACTCATGGGCAAAGACCTAGTTTGTACCAGTGTTTCTGAACACTTATAACCTACATACACACAAAAATAAACATTTTATGCAACTTCATAAAAGTTTCCAATATACTACCCATTGAGAATTTATCCCCACAATTTTTTCTTGAGCTTGTTTGAAGTTTGCTTTTTAATTTTTTTCAAAATAAAAAATAATGATGTGGAATATATCTTTCAAATTCAGTTTCTGTTCTTTATCCACCACAATACGTTAAGAATCAGTCAATTACGTTATAATTTTTTAGCTTGTTATTAACCAGCTATGTCATTCATAAATACAGACCTGTGGTGACCAAATTTATGAACCCTATTCCACTGAAATTAGAGCATTCAAACACATTATGGTTTCAAGTTATTATAGAGTTGGAAAGACATCTGTGATAGCACACAATGAGATCCCAAACATAAAACCATATAACCGTTCTCACCTCTATTCAGTTCAACTTTTTAACAGTGGCTTGATATATGAGTTATAAGGGAACTTTCAGGTGTGGCTTTGAAGCATAAGCCTTTCTGGAGTTGAGGGCACTGGTGGAAATTAAAGACATGGGAACTCGAATCAATGATGTCACTGGCTATCAGACAAACAAGCCAACAAAGTACCTGAATTTCTTGGGTTGCATGGTAAAGGCAAATCTCTACATTGAGAGATGATAGCAGTTTTCACATTAAAGAAGCATATCCTTAAGTCTTCAACCAGCATACAGAAACACTCAATTCCAAGTCAAATGAGAAATGCCTGACAAACCTGGCATGATTTAGCCAATTCAAGCAATGACTCAGCTGGGTCTGTCAAATGGAAGAGAAATCAGATTTACACATTAGGCCAGGAAGGCAAGAACCAGCACCAGTAGGTTTAACCATAGACCCTATCCAAAACTTAAATGGGAGGTCCTCAGAAGATAGTGAATTTCCTGTCACTCAAAGTGTTCCAGTCAGTAACTAAATGATATGATATACGATCCCAGTGTGGTCTGGACTTTTGATTAGAGAAGGAATTTAAGCACCAGAAGTGCTGTTAGAGTTGAAGTCTCTCAAATGTACTCTCAATTTCAAAAGTTTGTAATCATATAAGTAGTGTTTTTAACTCTTTATCTTCTATCCTTATCAAATATTTATATAGTTAAGTTTGGTTACTAGGAAATTAATGATATTTTACTATTTTCACCTACAAAAAAAATGTCATGACTCAACTAAACATTATTTCGTAACAAACAGAAGTAGAAAATACATAATTAATTTTGTGGTTGCTATTATGTCTACCTTAGGTTTTTTAACACCAACAAATTCTACCTCATTCCAAAAAAGAGTAGAATATGGGTCTCTTCTCCATTAACCATGCCTTCCTCATCCCTCACATCTGCCCTCTTTCTTCTCCTCGTTCCATTAACATTGTGGCATGCTATGAATTTAAATTTCACACTGAAGTTATCCCAGATAATATTTCATAAGAGAAACACCTAAAATGTAGGCCATGCCTCAGTCCACTTCACCTTTATTTAGCTTGACAAACTCCCTAAAGACGTTTTGAAAAGAATCATAATAATTCATTTTGGAAATTACCATCTTGTACCAGAATACAGCATCCCATGGGAAAGTGTGGTCTAAACTTTAGCAATTTTGAAATTTATAACCCAAAAAAAAGTCTAGTCCAAAAGGCAGTTAGTATTACTATTGGTTACTCGCAATGATATCTCAGGGCCACAGTTCAGAAAGTTTTCAGTTGAGATATAGTATTTAAAGGTGTATGTACTCTGTATATAGGCCTAAATATCCCAGACTTTCAATTCACCACTTGTTCCAAGATCATGAAAGACTTAAGAATAATCATTTAGTACCTTTTAAGGTAGTAACGCTGTGTTTCATAAATCTGTAACAGATTTAATTAAATAGTAAATGATTGTTACATAATGGCTCATCTTCCTAAGATAAAAATGGAGCACAAACACCATTAACAATGGATAAAGTGTGTCACATTTTAATAATGCTAAATTTATGCTAAATATAAAAAATGTTTAGGAGGCTTTTAAGAGATTTTTTTTAAATCAAGTTAATCATATTCCCATCAATTCAACAAATTGTAGCTAATTATGGAAACATTTTTGTGCTGAGTTACTTGAGAGATAAAGATATGAGAAAGAAAAATTTCTTGTCCTCAAGAGACTTGAAATCTGCTGATGATGTCTAAGGAAATACTGGATAAAATAACTGCAGAAATTAGAGAAATCAATTATATGGCTGATGTCTCTGATGCATGTTTAGTATACTGTTCCAACTTTTCATCAGGCCACCAGCTTCTGAGTGGCACAGCATATTATAGGAACAGCGAATCATGGCATGCACTCTTTGGCAGACCTCCTTTTCTATAATGTAGCGTTATATGGGATCTTCTATTGATGAATCTGTCTATAAGCTTTTAGTAGTGCTGGCTGAGGCCCTGCAGGTATGAAAGGCAACCCACACTCAGAATATGTATCAGTTCCAGCCAAGAAAATATGCTGTCCAATGCATGGACATGGAAAATGCATGGTGGAAGAGGTCCAATGTGATCCATCTGCTACCAAGTAACTGGCGTCCTTCAAAGGTGATGTTGTATGAGAGTTCTGCATTGTTTCTGTTAGTGCCAGGTTGGGCAGAAGCAGTTGCTAGATCATCCCTAGTGAGTAAGCATCCATGCTGCCGGGCCAATGAATAAGCTTCTTCATTATCAACACAGCTATTCCGTTTATGAGCCTATGTGTTAGCACCAAGGTGGCTGGTGACAATGGCTGGCTGGAGTCAAGTGGCTGAGACATTCTGTTTTGTTTTCTAGTGCTTCTGATCCCAAATGTTCCACTTCTATCTTAAGATATATTGCTGTGGATTTTCCAGACTTTATGAAATTATGGATCTGTCAGGAACGAGCTCACGGTGGACATCTCCGCCCTGGTCATTTGATGTTCCGTGTTCGGGTACATGCCTAGAGCTATCTCTCAAAAGACTGTGTGGTTTTGCTCCAGAACTGTAGGAATTTACAATGTGATTCTCCATTTAGGGATTCCCATAAATTTTTCCAAAATATATTTTTATAGAGCAGTTTCCTCCAAAATAGTAAGGTCTACCAGGTCTAACAGCTCTAGTAGCTCTAATGGTCTATTGCACTGGTACAGAATCGTTTATTCTGAGCCCTGTTCAAAGCCTTTAGTGCCATTCCGAGTTGTGCGGATTGAGTAACACTTCCAAGTGTGGAATTTGCTCCTTGGTAATGGGATAGTAGGTGCTACATACAATAATCTTCCTTTAACCTTAAGAAAATGTCCTGAAATGATTTATGAACGTCACTGGTGTGGAAGTCTCCTCAATTTTTATAGATTTTATCTCCACCTTTTGAATATCACGTATATATGTTAGAAATTCTTCTGGTGTACTTGCTCTTCCATGTGCATCTTGTCAAATTAACATGATGCCATTAACATGGGAAAGCAACGTAATGTTCTGAAGAAAATCAAGATGGCTCAGGTTCTAAGCCATGATTTTGGACTACCTTTGGACTATGACATGACAGTGGGTCACAATAAATGTATATTGTTTTCTGTCCCAGGTGAATGCAAACTGTAGAAATGAAGAAGATTGCATTTGTCAAATCAGTGACTACATATGCTTGTGCCTGAGGCCTTGCTAATCTGCTCTAGCAAAGATATTATACATTGCACACTGTCTGCAATTGAGTCATAAACATACTAAATTGAAGTAGTCCACGGTTGTGCTCAAAGATCCACTGGATGTTTGCAGGTTGGAAAAAAATAAACAAATAAAAGAAGATATCATGGGACTACCTTCTATACATTCTTAGGTCTTTAATAGTGGCAATAAAGAGCGCTTGGGTGGCTTAGTTGGTTGAGCCTCTGACTCTTGGTTTCTCTTCAGGTCATGATCTCACAGTTAGTGGGACTGAGCCCCTACCTCAGGCTCCATGCTAACAGCACTGAGCCTACTTGGAATTCTCTCTGTCTCCCTCTCTCTCTGCCCCTTTCCCTCTCCTGTGCATATTCTCTCTCTCTGTGTCTCTGTCTCTCTCTCTGAAAATAAGTAAATAAAACTTTAAAATTTTTTTTAAAAACAGTAGCAATACTTGTTGCTACTTGTTGTAGCAACTTGTTGTCATTTCCCAGGATGAAGTATTATTTTGGATATACCATCTTAACTACAGGGTAGTGGGATTTTTCACAGGTTTTCATTTAGTCTTCCTCTTATAATATTATCACCCAATAGGCCAAAGAACCAATGTAGAATTTCTTCCAAAGTGTGTCTACTCTAATATATTCAACACCAAGGAAACGTCACAAGGTGAGTCTGTGAGCCTAGAACACACTGTGACCTGAAGCTGATGCCTAACGTTACATTTGGCATCCAGTCCTCACTGGCCTTGCCCTCTAACCAAAGGGCCAAGACATTGCTTCCCATCCCTATTTATCTGTGTCAACTCAGGTCCTGTGTCCATCAGTCCTTGAAATATTTGGATGTTCCCTTTTTCCCATTGAATGATTACTTGAGAAAATGGTCACAGACATTTTGGGGAAGGACTGCCAAGGTAGGGCAGGGTACTTCCTTCGGAGGCCCTGGCTTCTCATTTAGTCAGTGAATTCCAGGCCTGAAAATTGCTTCAAGTCTCACAATAGGCAAGAGACTGTGACTCTTCACTGACACAGGTGCCCTTATGGTCCTGATCTTTCCTCCCTGAATTTTGTTTTGTACAGATTGAGTTAGACTGTGTATCAGGTGAATATCATAGGTATGATTTTAAAAAATGGGAATATGTGACTTCATCAGTGTCTTTATCTGTTGCGTGGTTAAGCTAGCTCTGTAAGCTAGCTCTCCTGAGTCTGAGCTATAAAAACTCATCTTTCCCACCTGGAAGTGAGAATATCAGAAGGTTTGCGCTTGTAGCCACTTTACCCCCTTCTTATCTGCTAGGTATACTTGCTCTGGCATTGGGCTTGAGAGTCTCTCCTCTCTTAGATTACTTTCTGATGTGATACGTTTCTACTTTGCTTAGTTCTCACCAATTTCATATTCCACTACATAAGACACAGTATCTCTTGCTCTCAGTTATTTCATCTCTCCACAAACTGGCTCATTGATATAGGTTGTGACTGTATCTGCATCAGGAGTAAGAATAACAGAAGTGCGTATGTGTGTGTGTTGTATATGTTGTGGAAGTGTGTGTTTCAGGTGGAACAAGAGAGGATGTGGTGGAAAAATCTCCCTCAAATATCTGTTTTTCCTTCTATACAACTCCTTCTGGCTCCCTAGTTCATTATAATCTAGGACTGAGACAAATAAAACATAACTCTCTGGGTTTCCTTCAAGGTTAACTTACAGAGATCTGATACAATGCATACTGAACTTAGCTATCAGAATATATATTGATTTCCAAAGGCATTTACATTTTTTAAAAAAAATTTAGCATTTATTCATTTTTGAAAGAGAGAGATAGAGCACGAGTGGGGAGGGGCAGAGAGAAAGAGGGAGACACAGAATTCAAAGCAGGCTCCAGGCTCTGAGCTGTTACAACAGAGATCATGACCTGAGTTGAAGTCAGACGCTTAACCAATTGAGCCACCCAGGCGCCCCAATTTCCAAAAGGCATTTAATAGGTTTCTCATGATATTCTTGCAGATAAAATGAGCGAATGTTGGATGAATGATAATAAACTTACCATAGTGGTTTTCAGTAACTATTCCCAAAGTTTATCGAGCTCTGAATCACTGCCAGCCTAGAGTTAGGTTTCTTGTGACATGCATTGAGTACTGTCTTATTCAACATTTTAATCAATGTCTTGGATAAAAATAAAGGTACACTTATTAAAGCAGAGGCAGATGAAAAATACTCAGATCTAAAAATAGATTTAAATCATGGTACAAATGATTAAGAGAAGTACACTATGTTAGAATTATAATTCAGCTAAAAGACCATGTAGTTCGAACCACGGATTTTATGGAGAAAGAAACTACTGCCCAGAGAGAGGAAGTGATTTACCCAAAGTCACTCAGCTTGCTTGTAAAAGAGTCAGGCTTGAACTCTGAATTGTTTTCCGAGTTCTATCTACACTATGTTTAATTTTTCTCAATAATGTCCTTAGCCATCCTCAAAATTATCCTCAAAAATTGATTTTTAATTTGCTGAATTCCAAATAGATATCAGAAACTGTTCTTATCAGTGTGGAGTCCTATATTTTGTCCAAAACAAACAAAAATTGCTTACATTGTTAGCACAGGAGAGACTAAACAGATGTGAAAAAGACATGATTTTTTTTTACCACAGTAAGTCTATAAAATGTGATTTGACTTCATAAAAAGTTAATTCAGTCCCAGACTGCATCAGTAGACACAAAGCATTCAGACTGAGAGTGGCTTTTTCTTGCACTCTGTCCTGCAAGGATCAGACCTCTACTGTAACACACGAGCCAGTTTGGGGCTGCACCTTAACCAAATAGAGAACAGTCACCACAGGACCATCTGTGGGGAGAGAATCTGAAAATCATGACAGAAACTGAGTATTTGTTAAAACTGACAATGAGATATTTCACCTAGGGGAAACAGGCATTTTAGTTATGTATGTGTTTGTTTGTTTGCTTGGTACAAGAAGGCATTAAGAAATAGCCATAAAATGAATGAGCGATTTCTTTTAATCGTGTTCAGTTCTGTCTAAAATGACCCAAATTTTCTATAGGAAAGAGACTCTGCTAAGGCTGAATTTTCTGATTAAAAAAACCATTAATCCTCTTTGCTTTTATTAATCTAAAACGATCCCATGCCTTTTTTTTCCTTCTTCTTCTTCTCTCTCTTTTTTTTTTTTTTTTTTTTTTTTTTTTTTTTTTTTTTTTTTTTTTTTTTTTAGAAACCACAAAGAGTTCGATTTCTTTGTTTAGTACCTGAATAAGTTACCCACTGAGCCAAAAGATATAAACCCCAGAAGCACTTTTATTCCTTTGGCTGTTAGGCTGTCTAAGCAATCTGCAGTAGAAATTTTATTTGAATATTTCTCAGTTAACCCAGCCTGAATGTCTATAGATTTATGAGTTGCCCTATTGTAGTCACAGGCTTGTTTTATATCTGTGAAAGTATTTTATTTCAAAGCATAATTTATTTAATTGATAAGTAATATCTTATTTCTATGTGGTGTTAGAAGGTAGCTCAAAAAGACATTGAAAATAAAGTGTACATTTTATCTTTATTCTCTTGAAATGTCCTTTCTTTCACATTTTAGGTCTTTAAAAAATATGAGTTGAAAATATTTTCAAAGACTATGATTTGATATAAAGAAAGCTTTAATCAGTCTTTCCGTAAGTGGGAAACTTAAAATATTTTTATGAAATAAATTTCTCTGATACAACTAATCCTGAAAAAATAAAATAACTTACACTGATTTTTGTTGGTTAATTAAAAGAGTTAATTTTTTAAAAAGCCACAGCATAAACACTGATGAATGGCTTTTGACTCTGTTATCTAAACTTTAATAACAATACTCTTGTATGGGAACTGTGCCCAGTGCTTTATATTTGCAACATGGGCAATATACCCAATGAAGCGTTTAGGCATAAAAAAAGTAAATTTCATCATTGTTATACACTTCAACCAAATTTCTGTTTTAAGACCCTATTTAATTTACATCAGAAAGGGTAATAATTGGGGTGCCTGGGTGGCTCAGTTGGTTAAGCGTCCGACTTCAGCTCAGGTCATGATCTCACTGTTCGTGAGTTCAAGCCCCGCGTTAGGCTCTGTGCTGACAGTTCAGAGCCTGGAGTCTGCTTCGGATTCTGTGTCTGCCTCTCTTTCTCTGCCCCTCCCCTGCCCGCACTCTCTCTCTCTTAAAAATAAATAAACATTTAAAAAAAAATTTTTAAAGGAAGTGTAATAATTGTTGATTTTGAGTAAATTTAGTAAACTTTAAACCCAGTCATTTCAGGTTTTCCTTAAACCCTCTTTCTCTCTTGGATGTAACTAATTTAGGGAAATTGGAGTCCTAAGACCTTGAGGGTGTTGTTGAGAGATGAGTAGGAGAAATTCGGTCCTGCATGGGTCACCAAATATCCGCTGGTGTCCATGGGATTGGTGGGCTCTCTGGGGCTCCTCAGCATCCCTTCCCTTCCTGCATCCACTGAGTTAGCAAAGTTGTTGTTACTCCACACTTTCTCTCTCCTCCTCAGTCTGATTTCTTTTTCCTTGCCCTTTCTCATTCTTTTCAGAAGCAGAGGAAATTTGGGGGTGCTCTCCCTCGGCACTCTGCAAAATGAAGTCCAGGGAGCTGGATCAGATCTTATCTAACTAGGTTCAGCATGCTGACATTTCAGATCTACTGTTGCTGTGTTTCTATCTAGAACTTTCCCCACATCCCTGGACCCACCCAGAAAATGGCAAAGTCTTCTCTTTGAATTCTCTAGCTCTCTTGTGGCATTCTACCATTTAATCCCTGGGCCCGGTGTTGGAGCTCATTGAAGAGATCCTCACCAGAGTCTGACTCTCGTCTTTCCTCCTCTCATTCTTTATTTTCCCAAGCCTTCAAAGATTTAGACATTTTACTTTAATTTCTTCTCCATTTGGAGCAAAAGAAATGCCTTAGTATTTTTCCAGATCTCTCTCTCCTAAACTTTGACGAAGCCTAGTTTGCTACCACTCTCATTTTCTGGTCCTGTTATAATACCTCTCTCTGGGAGAATAGGAATGTCAAACCCCTAAAACAGGAAAGAGGGGAGAGGCATCACCACACTCAAATAATATGTGTATGTGAAGGGGGAGGGTCGAGAGGTTGCATTATACTTCATAATATTGTTTGCTATGTCCATTGTAGTGCTTACTGATTTATTAAAGAAAAACAGGTGCCCATGTGGAGAGAAAGACTGATGTCTCTCACAAAAATGTAGCTCCTTAAGGGCGGGGATTTTGTTTTCTTTACTTGTAAAATTCTGGAGCAGCGCCTGACACATAGCAGGTGCTCAATAAATACTAGTTGGATGTCTGGAGGAATGTGCATGCCATATGTAGATTGAAAGTATTCTCCGGTTCAGCACTGTGGTTCATAGTGGGGCTGGAAATAAATCAAATGATTTACAACTCTATTTTAAAACAGAGCTAAAGCTTTCATAATTTAAAAATGAGGAATAGGTTCATTTTTAGATTGCATCTTTGAAATGTTAGATACAATGAGTGAGTCACTCTATGGTTGAACTCTGACAAATATCTAAAATGTGAGTGCTGTGTTGGAAGAATGGAGATTAATGGAACTCTGAGCCATGTTCCCTGGCACACTGGTTCACAATGAATGGGTCCATGACTGCCGAACACTGATCCCCTTAGTGCTGCAGGTGGCAGGGGCCTTTTGACTATCACCTCCATCTAAGAATAGCCTCCTTCTTTTGTCCAACATGTCACGCAACTCCACAGAGCAGGTAGAGCAGGTGGACTGGGTCTAATGTAAAAAGTCCAACCTTTACTCAAGTTATCTAACTTCTTTGATCCTGTTTCTCTAAATGTTAAGTACCAAATATTTAAAGCAATGTATACAGCATATGAAATTACCAAGTATTTAAAGCAATGAATACATATGTTATTATATATATATATATATATATGTATGTATATATATATACATATAATATATTCAATGTTGACTGCCACATAGGTGCTATTCAGTAATACCAGTTGTTATTATTATCTGGTATGTAGAAAGGCTGATTTTGAACCAAGCTCTGTATATTACGTATACTAGCTACGAAGTGCATGTCAATTTTTAAACAGCAAAGAATTCCTCCCCGTTTTAAAATATTGATTATGTAAGAAATGTATCATTTTCTTTTTTTTGAAATGTATCATTTTCTTAAGATCACTTTCTAGAAACCGAAAAAGAACTGTGTTAATAAATAGGCAAATTCAGGGGCGCCTGGGTGGCGCAGTCGGTTAAGTCTCCGACTTCAGCCAGGTCACGATCTCGCGGTCCGTGAGTTCGAGCCCCGCGTCAGGCTCTGGGCTGATGGCTCGGAGCCTGGAGCCTGTTTCTGATTCTGTGTCTCCCTCTCTCTCTGCCCCTCGTCCGTTCATGCTCTGTCTCTCTCTGTCCCAAAAATAAATAAACTTTGAAAAAAAAAATTTAAAAAATAAAAAAATAAAAAAAAAATAGGCAAATTCATATTCTTTTAGTTCATCTCATCTAATGTAATTGGCATAGCAAATAAATTAGAAGTAAAAAAATGTAAGTCCCAGGGTAATATATTATTTTATATTATTTAAATTGAAGTACGTTCATTCTGAATTGTTCTTATTCACTCTGATTCGGGCAGTAGTTGTGACATATGACTTGAAGCAATACTAATAATCTGGAACCTAAAATTAAAAGAGTAGCTTAAACCAAAGGCAGATCCTAACTATGGAATTATATATTAGTGAGAGATTTATAAAGACTTTGAAAATACATATTCATTCATCATTTATTCCTTTTCTTAGTTAGATTGCAATAGTTCTTTCTTTCTTTCTTTCTTTCTTTCTTTCTTTCTTTCTTTCTTTCTAGAATTCACATGCACACGAGTGGGAGAGGGGCAGAGGGAGAAGGAAGGAGAGAATCTTCAATCTTCAGCAGGCTCAGCATGGAGCCCCACAGGGGCTCTATCTCAGTCCATGAGATCATGACCTGAGCCGAAATCAAGAGTCGGTCGCTTAACCAACTGAGCCACCCAGGTGCCCCTCAGTAGTTTATTTCTACAAAAAACTTATCCATTTCTTTTATAAGATGGTAAATTAAGAGTCCTGGGCAGCAATTTTTTTTGAAAGCTAAAACACAGTATTTGAGGGATAGCAAAAGAAGGCTATAATTTGGATTTCTGTTTTGGAAGATTGAATAGATAATATTAAGAGTTTATTGAAGGAGATTATCTAAAATTTTAATTTAGTAAATAACTTGGCATAAAAAGAGAAGTCATTGAATGATAACATCTAAGTAATTTTGGCAGCTAGAGGTCTTTCATCAGTATTACATTTATTTTTAAATGATTAGCTGTGTTATAGTAGGTTGGTATAACAGGATCACCCCCACCAAACAAAAACAAAAAATACCGTATATTCCATACTGTGGATTTTTCACAGGACCCAACTCAAATAAGCTGTTCAGTAATCAATAGATTTATGCTCCCATAATTATTCTTACAGAAGCCTAATGGTATTTACAAATTTTGCAGTTATAGTTACCTCTGACAGCTGAAAGAAACACCATTTTTGAGAGCCACTATTTCTTTGACCCCCAAGTCATCTGCATTTTCTAAATTTTAAAATGAATGCTTAAAAGTTTTTTAATAAAATTAATGATTATCCATTTTTTAATCAAAATTCCATTTGATATTTTTAACTCATTTATTTTATCACTATTATTTTTCTTTCTGACTTCTTATAAAACATAGAAATTAAATGACATTTAGTTATCCAAAGATGAAATAGTCAGGCTTGCTTGTCACCCTTCTGTAATCTGTTAAGGTTGTAATAGAGAGGCAAAAGTTCTCTTTGCAATCTTTGGACACAGTGCTATAAATGTTTTAACTTTTTATTAAATTAGAGCCTGCCTTAACCATCTCATTCCAGATTTTGTCTTTTAATTGTTATAATGTCCAAATCACTCAGGGCAGTAATAGTGAAAGACAGAGTATGTTTAAAAAGAAAGAAATCACTTATAACCCATTCTAAAACATTTGCCTCAAGACAAGGCATAAGTAAGAGAGGACAGATTTTAAACAATAACACTGGCCCCTTCATTAGAGAAATAAAGTAAATGCTCCTTAGATTTCCCATAGGCTGCCATTTACCATTATCCAGTTTTGATAATGAGCTTGACCAGGTATTTTTCTCTTTGATTCAAACTGTTCTCCCTGGAGAAATAGCCCATAGGGAAGTAATCTTCTCAATCCAAATTTCCTATGCCAGGAACATTGACAATCCTGGCATCCGAAACCACTAAAATCATTAAGTCAGATAATGGCTATTTATGTAAAGTTCAGAAGGTTGTTAAATTGATTCCAGATGTCTAAATAATCTGCATTCACATTAGCAGGAGGTACATCAAATATATATGTATGCTGTATATACATTAACCTACCACCTGCCAATTATATCAGAAGAGTATAACAGGATCAGGAGTAATAACATCTTAATAGCTGTAATCTATAGCTCTGAAGCCAATCTTCTAATATGAGCCAAAATCCATATAGTTAACTCACCTTTACTTTTATCAAAATTGCTTTGAACTAAGGAAAGGAGAAAAACCTTGGACATGAACACATTAATTCCATTAAAATCATGTCTATTATTAACTTAAGGTAAGGTCTGAAAGGTATATTAAAAAGTGAGTTTTTGCTTTCTTTCAATTATTCGTTCCAAGAGAGGATTTTAACTGTTGGGAATCTTGTGTAATGCATTTTCTGAATGTTTCTCAAGAATAACTTGGGGATGTTCCTAGCAGGTCTATGTCTCTACTTACCTTTTGAATGGAGTATGGATTGTTTTGAAGATTTGGCCCACAGCATAAAGTATAATGTGTTGGAAATCTTGATTTGTGTTTGTGGATTACCCACTCCCCCCCGCCCCCCCATACACACACACTCTAATGACAAATGATCTTAGAGGCAAGCTAGTCTTCCAGTTCTAGTAGGGTCCCATAGTTTGCTGGAGTTAACAGTGTCATGGAGAAAATTTTAAATCACAGTAAGAGCTAATGGTCATAAATAGAGATTTCTAGATGTAAAACACTCAAATGCTCTCCCAGAAGTTGTCTTTAAGGTTAAGGTACATGAGGCATCTAAGTGGTTCAACTGGTTGAATGTCTGACTTGATTTCAGCTCAGATCCCGATCCTAGGGTTGTGGGATTGACCACATTGGGCATGGAGCCTGCTTAAGATTCTCTCTTTGCCTGTGCCCCTCTCCCCACTCATGCTCGCTCTTTCTCTCTCACTCTCTCTCTCTCTCTCTCAAATTAAAAAAAAATAAGGTACATATCTGGGGCTAGGATGATTTAGCACTAATTAAAGAAAAAAGGGAATATGTGATCCTTTAGGGCATAGGATTTTTTCCTATTTTCCATTTAAAAATTGAAAAAAGAAGAAATATAAAGATATATAAAATATTTGAAAATACACACTCTAAAATTTGGCTTATTGCAACAAAACATAAGAGACTAAAATAATACAAGCTGCTCTGCTGAAGAAAATATGTGCATGTATGAGCATGTTATGATTCTTCCCCTAAGGCAGTGATTCTGAATTTTTGGTATTGTGGTCACTGAGGATTTCATCATAGTGATGAACTCTCTCACCAGATAAATGCCCCTGAACCCATTTCACATGTAATTGATGACTGCCTAAAGCCAATCTATGAGCTCCCTAGAAGAAACCTCTCAATGCTACAGTCCTCATCCTAAAATATTTTACAGTTAGTTAAGCAGTTGAGGCAACCCCACACAAATGTGCACATGCCTCAAAAGGTTTGCAAGGAACTGTTATGGCTGTTAAGGTGAGGGGATGGTTATATATTGATGGATGGGTCTGAAAGTTTCATGCTAGAGATTTTATTTAAATTAGAAACAGGGAGGGGCACCTGGGCAACTCAGTAGGTTAAGTGCCTGACTTCAGCTTAAGTCATGATCTCATGGTTCCCGAGTTAGAGTCCTGCATCAGGCTCTGTGCTGTCAGCTCAGAGCCTGGAGCCTGGAGCCTGGAGCCTGGAGCCTGCTTTAGATTCTGTGTTTCCCTCTCTCTCTGCCCCTTCTCTGCTCATGCTCTGTCTCTCTGTCTCTCTCTCAAAAATAAATAAACATTAAAGAAAAAGAAGAAGAAAGAAACAGGGAATATACTGGATTTGAGAAGAAACAGACTAGTTGAGTATACCCCAGAGGGGAAATGTAAGGACAAGATCAGAGAAAAGAAATCTCTGGCCTGTTTGGTGATTGGCTCAATTCCTCAAACAGATTGGCTGAAAAATAGTCATTTGAAAAATTGTTGAAAACTTGATTAGGAAGTTAATCAACTAAGGTTGATTAGTTGATTGCATATTAGATTACAGTTTAAAAAAATTATTGTTGGTAAAGGAAGCCCATGGCAAATTTTAAAAAAAAAAAGTGACTTTCTTAGAGGTGCAATGGAAAGATTAATATGATGAAATTCATAGGACGCAACAAGAAGAAAAGCTAGAGGTGTGCAGAGAAAGATGAAAGTCCAAACTAGGGTGGTAATATTAAGAAAGGAAAGGAGGCAGCAAATTGTAAAAGAAAAATGCAATTTGCAGTTGTTTAGATGTGTAAAAATATAAATATAAGCAGATCCTTAATTCACAACTTGAAGTTGTTTGCTTTACATATCAATAGAACACAGTGTGTGTTTCATAGTTTTAGAAGGAGTTTCAAGGGATCTGAACCATATTCTGCTCTGGAATGTTCACGGTATTAACAAATTAAAGCCTAGGAGAAGCTCCACTTAATTTTAGCAATGGTGTGTGAAGCCTCTATTAATATTCCAAAACAATTAAGTATTCCGTAGTACACACTTTCTAATTCTTCTGTCAGTAATGGATAGTATCTCACAGTTCTGACTTTTGTTGTGACAAGCCATATTTGCTTATCATTTTTATTTTACATACATCATTGCTTATCATTGTGTGCGTATCAGGGAGAGGAGGTAATTTTGAGCCATACTGATTTTTGAATCATCTAATATTTTTAAATAGAAGATTTTCTACTATTGCTTCATTCAGATGAAAACAATCTACTTGCAAATATCTTGGAAACTCCAAGTGAAAGTCCTAAAAGCAAAGACTATAAAACAAGAAAAAACTATAAAGAGCAAAGCTTTTATAATGACTAGAGTTATGAAAAGTAATTCAAATAAATTTAGCATTTTAAAAGTGAGCAAGAACAGGTAAAATAATTATGGATCCTAAGCACTGTATTAAAACACTCCTTATAAAGAACATAGTCATGATGCTAGTTATTTGTTTTTTCAGTTAACTAATATGGGGTAATTTTATTTGTAGATAAAAATTTGGGGGCATGTAAAAGATGCTTTGCAATGACTTGTTTTGCTAGAATAAAGATATCAGAATTCTCTCTTTTCTTATAAAACCTATAAATCTATATCTTCATGTTTGTGATTTTAATTTTATTTTCTATTCTCGGTCTACAGTTGCTGCTGAGACAATGAATGATTGAGAATCTAATTATATTACCATTTTACAGAAGGTAACAAATAGATAAGCAATGAAATGTCTTCATTTTGAGTTTTAGAAAAATGTAAAAAGTTATATTTTTCAACACAGCAAAACAAATAAGTATCACATCGTGACTTCGAGACAGAAAAGAATTTGTTTTCATTTTTGGTATTATCTACTGATGTGTGACAGTTGCATTTTTTTTTCCAGATGAGAGTTGTGCATCAAAGTTCAAGTCCCAAGAGATGCTATCAGTCTGAACAGCCCAGTGAACAAATATTTGTGAACCTCCTTCCAAATGAAATGTTCTATAGAAAGGTGGAAGTGGTAAGAAACCGTTGAAACAGTGGTTAAGAAGGTAGGTCTTTGTGGGTACTGATGGGAAATAGTCGTTAGGGGAAAGCTGCTTCACCACACAGGAAACAGAAAAACTCTTGAAAGCATCTTGTCCAGCTGTGGCAGAAGAATTTACATAGATAACATTTTAAAGCCAGAGAGCTTGTATGTACTCAACTGGTGACCAAGAGAGGAGGAGGTGAAGTTCCGCAGGGGGAGAGTGGAACAAAAAAATTTTTAAGTTGCAAAACCTATTCACTGCGCATTTTACATATCACGTAGCTGCATGTCTTCCCAGAAGAAGATGTTCAAACTAAAGACCTAATAGGTCTTCAGGTTGGAAAAAATGACATGAGTTTCAACAGAGGTTGGAGCAAACAAACAACTTTTAAAACAAAACTCACAGAATCATGCTATATTAATATAAGTATTCTTGAAGCCCTTGGAATTGGAATATTTACATTTTCTGTTTATAGATGTTTAACATATAATAAATACGTATATTTCCAGTAAGTATTTAAAATGATAATAACGACAAAGTTTGTCATTTTTTTTTTTTTTTGCTCACTTCTTAGGAGCTGCTTTGCTTTCGTGAGTTCACTTAATTGTTTTGAAAAGTGTGTGAGCTTGGAACTACTCTTCGCATACAGGTGAGCGAATGGAGATACAGAGTCGATGAGGCTCTTGACCAAGAACATAGGACGCAGAGTTTGAACACTGGTGTGTTGAACTTCAAAGCTGGTGCTTCTCAAGCACGCTGGGCTGCTGCCACCGTACTCTTTTGAACCATAATTGAAATAATTACTTTCCACTTTTTTTTTAGTTCTCTCTTCTATTTTCAAGTAATTCTTTTCTCTTCTATATATCTCCATATATATCCACATAGTTTATCCTTAGATAAAACTTTGGAAATGATTTTTTTGGAAAGGTGTCTTTATGGCTGCTGTTTTGCAATTATTATTCTTCCCCAATATTTTGACATATTTATCAGAGTTATTTCATTTAAACACTTTGAGATTAAATATGCTTCAGCAATAATATTGTGGCTGTAACTCAAATTCTCACTCACATGTAAATAATTATGTGCATTTGCTATGAAATATATGTGGAGAAAAGAAGCATAAAGCAGAAAATGACCTGGAAATTAAACTCTTTAACAGCTTGATTCAGTGGTCTTTCATAATGTTCTACTCATCCAGTGAATTTATAATAGCTCAAATACATTGGTAATTTGTTTAAGCAACTTGGGTATCATTATTGGGGGGAAATCTCAAAGACAAACACCCTGATACAGTAATCTCTAATTTGAGACCATCTTCACATTACAAATAGCTGCTCTGCGTATTCTTTCCATCTTCTTACCTACCTATTTCATGCATTCCCTTTTCATAGGTGATCTAGTCTAGCAAGAAAGCTACCTCAAGTTGCCTGTTCACCTGGCATCCAAAATCTAAGCAACAATGTTGTATACTATCCTCTTTCTTCTTTTCCCTGATCTAAGTGCTTCAGGGAGGTGAGATTGGATCTGTACAATTGTTTTTCTTTATCCACGATTCCATGCTTCACTTACATAAAGCCTAGTTCATCCCATTTCTAAGTGCCACTCCAATGTTCATCACTCTTCCAATTACTCCTTGAACATATAAAAAATCAATCTCTCTCCTTTTTAAAGTATGTAGAAGACTTCTTCAGGACTTTCTCTTCCTAATATCACTATATATTTCTGTATCATACTCTAATTGAACTTACATCAGCCTAAAATATAATTACCATATGATTTCACTAATTTTTTATTTTGCTTAATGACTAGTTTCTAGTAACACATACCTGTGTGTTTTACAAGTGTTTACAATTCACTGATGATGCTTAGCTAGGCTTGTTTGGGGCTATCCTGAGAACCAAGACAGGCCAAAGAGTGATTGACTATAAATCACCCTCTGAGACACAACTTTTTTATGCTGGAAAATGGCTATAATTGTACATGTGTAATACGAAAACTCTTTACAGGGTCCAGAGTTGTATTGTTGTTCATTTTTTTAATACAGCTCTTTTGGATTTTGAAATAGATTCTTGAAATTAAAGTATTTACATGAGGAGACCATTTAGGGTAATGTAGTACAATCCTCTCATTTCACAGTTGAGGAAGGTGAGATTCAGTCTTTTTTGTTCATTGAAGATCGGATCAAGGATCGAGTTATGCTCTGATTCCCAATGCTGTGTATTTAATTTAGTATAATTACTATCAGTTAGTTTCAGCTAATAAGGCATGCAGCCAAGGGTTATGGCCAGGTTAAACATAAATATTCAAAATAATCTGGATGCCTTTTAAATGCCCAAACATTCCTATTTTAGAGGGAAAATGTGATGACATTAGTATATTCAGTCAGGCCCGAGATATATATTTGGATGCCCTCGTGGCCACTGATTTACACACTTTCAGATTTTGAAGGCACGAGTCTTGAATAGCATTTAGTGATGATACTCTTAAGATCCAATTGGATCCTTAAGGCAATTTCTTTTAGAGTGAACCACGTGAAATCACTAAAATGGAAATAACCTAAGTCACTAGGTCTGAGCATAAATAGCTGTGAATGAGTAAATATAAATTCTATGACTAATGACTTTGAGGACTTCTACTTGACTTCAGTAACAGCATTTGAGTTTCTTTCATCAGAAACATTGCTCCTGCTACACTTTAAATGCAGTTCTTTGGTCTTGAAGAAGAGCTGGCAAAGAGCCTTTAGTCGTATATTTCAGATTCTTTAAGCATCTTTAATCTTCTCTGTAGGTTAAATTCCTTCAATCAAATATCTTTACTTTGTTCAAAAGGTAATAATAATTCATAGTCTTTGAATCTTCAATACTGTCTACTGTCTGGCTCTTGCCCTGCAGTTGTTTTTGTGTCTTTCATTAAGGCCAGGATGAAACTCAAAAATCACAAGCAGGGGGAGCTGGGCTGTGTTTGTAAAGATAGTTCATTTTGAGATTTATATTTTCATGTTCTTTCTCTGCATTACCATATCACAGGTAGATGTTTTGGTTTTCACTGTATATATTATTTATCTTGATCCAGTCTGAATAAATATCTAGTCTTCTCCCAGTAATTTTAAATAAGTCCTTGTTAAATTAAAATGGGGCACACTCAAATACACACACACACACACACACACACACACAAACTTACAGTCGCTGATTGTATTTGATTGTATTTTTATTCATTTGCACAAATAACAACCTTTGTACTATGCCTTCTCAGGCATACATTCTTGGGTCTATATGAATTCTGACAAGCTATGCTGAATTTACTATTGTTCCCTGGTTTTCTAGGTACCATTGCTGAGACCAGCGACATTGGAGTATAAAAGCTAAAATGTGATGGAAATGAATTTGATCAGTCAGCTTTTGAGAATAGTAGGGCAGATTGGCACAGGGCAAAGAGAAAGAATTTTATTGAAATTTTTAAATAAGATTTTATAATTTAAGAAAGAATTTGAAATGTGTTAAAAATGTAAGAGAAGTAGGCTGAGAGAAGACTAAACAAGAGAAAGAAGAAAATGCATATATAAATAAGTGTAAGTCTGTTAGGCAAAATGTAAAAATATTGGAAAAAAAGATAAGTTAAACAGACTATTTTAAGATAGGCAAATTATCTCTATACACCAATATCTATGTTGGAAGAGAAAACAAACCACAAGTCAGAAATATTGCACAAATGAGAAATAATCATCATTGCCATTGCTATTTCTTTTACTTTCGTTCATACTAAACACAAATCACTTCCTATAAACTAAATATGGTATTATTGTATCATTTGAAGTAATTTGCACTGAATTCTACATCTTTTCTTCACTCTCATTTTTATAAGATGCTTATATCACATTATTGTTCAGTCACCTTATTGCATAATGTCATTCATTAATCCCAATCATGTTAACCCTTCAGACACCTTTAAAAGTGCAGAATGTTTTATTCCTTTGTAATGTTTGTCAGGATTAAATAAAGGTCACTTTCAAGAAAATGCCTAGAACACCTATCAAAAAATATCTAGAATATTTATCAAAAAAACACATCAAATTGGTTTTTTTTTGATCCCAGCTTTACCTCACAGACCTTCTTCTTTGTGAATGAAAAATAATTTTTAGCATTTACTTTAATATTGTAAATGTTTAAATTATCTAAATTAATTTTTAGTTTCCATTTCTTTGGCCAGCTGGCTCTTTTTCATGATCTGAATGGTGATGGTGATGATGACGATGATGGAGAAAAGAAAGGAAGGAGGTGGAGAGAAGAGAAGATTTTCTAAAATACTTCCACTCATAATGGACCTCATTTCTAAAATAATAAACTTACTAAATAGTCTCTAAACTCATCCACTGGTCTAAAATAATGAAATTTGTTATACTGAGGTTTTAATTTCTAGTTTTTATTTAATATGATCTAATTTCAGAAATTAACTTACAGATGGACCCAAGTGTAAACGGCTCAACAGGACTTGCTCACATTCAAAAACAATTTTTTTTGATCTGTGCTTTTCCTCTATGGTTATTTTTAAGGTATTTCAGTTTAAAAAAAAACCACTACATTAAATGATTATTTGAGCTGGCCAATTTTATTTATATGGTAGATATTGTGGTTAGTTAGTTACTCATCGGAAGACTGTAGCTGATATCCACAGTCACTTACTATCTCCCACAATTTGAGAAAGTTTACTTATGAACAACACTGAGCGCCTGTTTAAAAGTTTTGAAAGGGAAGTTATAATATCAACTTTGCAATATTTTGGCTGACTAAATAAAATTATGTATGTAATTCATCTAGCACTCATAAAAGATAAAAAATAGATACTCTAAGTAAAAATCTCTATTTTTCTGTTCTCACTTGTCTTCATATTACTAAAACTATTAAAAACTGTATTATTTTAAAATGCCATGTTCTTAAAATCCTGAATCTGTCTCCCTTTTACATTTAGCTTGGGTTTGCATGCTACTTAAGGGATGGTGTTACATTTCAAATACTGCCAAGTGCTCATATGATTTTACTATATCAATTACTTTTAATATTTGGGTTTTTTTTTCTTTTGTTTATTAATGTTTATTTATTTTTGAGAGACCATGCATGAGCAGGAGAGGAGCAGAGAGAGAGGGTGACACAGAATCCGAAGCAGGCTCCAGGCTCTGAGCTGTCAGCACAGAGCCTGACACGGGGCTCAAACCCACAAACTGTGAGATCATGACCTAAGCCGAAGTCAGACTCAACTGACCGAACCACCCAGGCGCCCCATAAACTTTTAATATCTGCAAGAAAAAAATTATTTTAATAGTTGAAAATTATCATTTTCAAAAAGATTTTTTTATTTGAAAAGGTGGACTCCTATTTTGTTCATGCTTCTAATTAACATGAATAACCAGTTCATTTACATTGAGATATGAATGAATTTTC